>NW_025783825.1:0-21325 GCF_021130785.1 Homalodisca vitripennis
TAAATTTCTCTTTTGATTTCATGAAAAGCAAGGGCAGGGTGCGCAATATGACAATTTAAATTGTCTCTCAGGTTCTAGACTCTTTATCAATGTCGTAGGTTAATCTCTTTTTAATTGATTTTAATATCTGCTTTCATCTTCTCTATTATAAGAAAAAATCGCAATATTCTGTTACTATTTATTATACAAACTAATGGTAAGAAGGTAACCTGAGCTTATCAACAAAGAATATTATTTAAAACTACTTAGCAAGCTGATGAATATAGGTCTATCGAGCACAAAGACTGACTGGTTGGTTGGGGATTAAAATTGCGCCTCCAGGGAGTTGCGTTGTGTTATCAAAGCTTTAATGTAACAGATGGATCACAGTTGAATCATCCTACGGTTGGAGGCTGAACTACATCGTACGACAGTTCACCTGACCTCCTCACCAAATTTCAATCTTGGGCTCTGACCCCATCAGAGTATTTATTAAATTAGAAATTATACTCAAGTTCCTTATTTCCAGCGTAGCGTCTTACTGAATCATTAATAATAATTTTCTCTAACATAGATTTAAACTGATAAAACATTTTTGCCAAACTTCCTGCTGTTCCTAAAAACATTTTACTTCACGTATTCCTCATTGGATAGTTAGAAAGTCATTTTTATGAAAAACTAACCATAAATAGGGAAATTATTTACGGTTGCAACCCCTAAAATATTATTATTTCTTTTTCAAATTCTCATTGTCCTATAAATGTGGATAATTTGACCCATTATGTGTATTTATGCCACTAAACAAGGACTACTGGAAACTGTAAAATACACTTAGACTGAATGAGATACAATGGCCAGAAAGCTTTTTGACGACTATTTGACTTTTCAGCCCAATGTATGTATTGTATGTATTTGCTTGGTTAGGGACCATCAAGGCTAATACGCCACTACAGCAACTACCAAAAAACCCTCTTAGAACAGGAGTAAATTTAAATGAAGGAACAGTCACCCTTCTTGACTAAAGTAAACATTTTCTAACTAAAATATTACATATTTGCTTAAGCACATGCAGCTATTTGAAACGCTACTACGGCACCGGAAGTATACTTCAATGGACTTAGAAGTTGTTACGTATTATATTCTATTAAAATACAGCTTTAATGAACAAAAAATATTTTGTCAGGCCTATTATACTGTATGTGTGTTATAATCTTGATTGGGGGCGGGCAAACAATCGTAATGTGTTCTTCATGCCACCCAAAATGTCTTAGAAATTGGAATCAGTAATAAACTGTACGCTTTTTTTTAAAATGGAAATTTGTCAGGGCTCTACTACGGCTCCGCCGAATAACTGTAACCGTGAAGTCGAGCCGCAATGACCGGAATTTAGGACGCTTTCTAACTTTAGTAGACTTTGCAGGGCAACGTATTTCGTTGCGCATCTATTTTTCTGGATCAGGGCTAGGGTACTAAGAATATCCTCAACCGGAAGAAGTTTAAGTTTTAAAAGTACCGAAAAGTACACACTTTTTAACCAAAGCAGCATTTTTGGTTTGTAGGCATCTCGATCCCAGTATATTACAAAAAAATCAATATATTATATATATACTATTAGTATATTTAAACTAAGATTTATTTCTTATATCATAAGTGCTTTAACAAAATATTAGAAATATTATTACCGATACTGATTTTTCTTCCTACTTCACCTCTCCATTTAACAAGGGCTATTAATACCAAACCAACACCAGGTGACTGGTTTCATTCTCAGGCTCAGAGCTATAAAACAACCATTGTTCTTTGACTTAAAATCCAATTATTCTGAAATGGGCTTATATGAGCGTTCCTGGTAATTCATTAGAAACACCGAAGTACGCAAAACGAATAGTTTAATTATTAAAACTGTTCAGCAAACCTTATTATTATTCTTATGAATAATAAAATTCATAGTTAAAGTTGTTTTTTAAATCACAAAAACAAATTAATGCATAACTATGGAAATTTCTATTGTGTCTTAAGTAAATAACTCAATCCTATTATAAATTACTATGGATCTATTATTTCTACATTACACATTCCATGCGAAAGTAGTAACCTACTTAAGGCGTCGCAATTTTTTATGTGAAAACAATTTGGGATTGCCTTTTAAATTTTTTTTTTATTCTTGGACATTCAAACAAAACGGCCTGTACCCAAAAAGGGTAGAGTCTCTAAAACACAATTCAATTCCATTACGGATATGCTAAACCTGTTTTAGTACGTCATTTAACAATCTATTTGTTTTTTTTTTTATAATTTTATATATATCATACCGACCATGTCTTCCCTCGGCAATAATATCGCTTTGTGATCTACTGCCTACAGTGTATAAAACAATTTCTATTTATTCTATATACATTAATCAAAGGAAGAATTTATCCCAGGGCAGAAAACCCTCTCATCAGTGCTTGGTTAACGGTCGAGCGGTCAAATTACTATAATATATTAATAATAATATATAATAATAATTTAATATTCTTTATTGCATCAAAAATCAACAATTTCACAATTGCATTGCATGCGTCAACATTTGAGGTATTAAACACACAAATACTTAAAATGTTGCGAGTCAATAAACAAGGCAGTTAACACAGTAATTTGGAATTTCATGGTAACCTGGACATCAGGACTGGGAAATTGTTTGTTGATAATTTTCAAGGATTTTCTCATCCCAGCGGCCCATCATGTGAACTCTTCAACGGAGTAAAATGCCTTTAACACCATAAGGAGGCGTTTTAAGTCGAGATGTCTAGAATGTTTTGCGGTCTCTTCGAGGATGTTTAATTATCCTCAGGGAGCCTGTTGATGATTGTTGACACCAACCTGGGATGGCCAAATGTGCCGAATGGCTGTTGTCCTGTGTTGCTCGGTTCGAAAGGTGTGTCACCTGCCTCTTGGTTTCATAGTGATGGAACGTCCCTGCCCTGCCACCAACTGGCATTTTATGTCGAACAATTAGCAGGGCGAACCTCGAGAATATAGAGGACAGGGTAAAAGTTCACGCAATCCAAGCTCCCTGAAGGATCCTTTACAACGACTCTTCTAGGATTCAGTTTTGAAAGATTCTGATTGGGGGGGTGGACTTTCTTTTGTGTTCTAAATTACTCTTTGTTCGAATTTGTATTTAGAACAAACTTTCCCCACAGCCTAAGGCCTGTAGAGATAAAATGTGGATGTATTGAGACCAAAATAAGCCGTTTTCAATACATCCATGGAAACAAAATTTTGAAAGGTTGCGTAAAACATAAAAATGCCTATGAAGCAACCTTTGAGCAGACTCTATCAATGTGATCACATTCCCATGTCAGTCCTTCGATCAAGAGTTACATTCCAAGGAAATTTGATGGCATTCTGCTTCTTCCAAAGAGGTACGTCATCCACCCATCACTGCGGGTCGTTGCCCATGCTCTTGTTGCCGAAAGGCCAAAAAATTCATCACATTTGATTTCGAACTGTTTGTTTTCAAATTGAGTTTTGAGAAATGTTCAATGCATGAATTCACCTCAATGAATGATTTCACCTCGAGATCTTGTTTTGATTTTGATTTCTGATGCAGAGAGTCGTGTCGTCAGCATACTGAACCAACTTTTCCATTCTGGATTGAAGAATTCAGTCTGTTGACGTTATAATATGAAAAGGACTGGCCCTAATATTGATCCTTGAGGGACACCATAGGGCATTTTTACTTTGTCTGACAGAGCATTCGCAATCTGCACGCACTGCTCTTCTGTCCGCGAGGTAAGACGAGAGCCAACGGTGCGGCAGACCCCGAATACCACTTGTCCACAACTGGCGCAACAGTGTCGCATGATGCACACAGTCAAAAGCTTTGGGAGAGGTCGAGAAATATGCTGAGCACATGTTCTCTCCTCTCCAGGCCATCGACAACGTTGTTGATGAGATCCGTCACAGCATCAATGGTTGACTTGTTTTTCCTGAACCCAAACTGTTCAGGACAGATGATTTCAAAATGATTGAGGAACTTTTTCAAGTTGTTTGAGAAATGTTTTTTCGAAAATTTTGCTGAAGGTGGGAAGAATTGAAATCGGACGATAGTTGCTGGATATGCAAGGATCGTCCTTTTTGAAAATTGGAATCACTTTTGCTGTCTTCAGTGCAGACGGAAAAATGCCTTGTGCAAAAGAGAGATTGATCAATTTTGTGAGCGGTGTCAAAATATGCTTGAAGCACTTTTTGATTAACCACATAGACGTACCATTGATGTCACTAGATTTTTTCGGTCTGAGATCCTGTATGACACGAGCCACCTCTCCCTCGGACACAGGAAAAAGGACCATGGACGAAACCGGTCCCGCCATTGGCTCTTGACTTTGGTTGCCGATATTTAACAAAATGTCTGATGCAGCCACAGTTGAAAAGAAATTGTTGAAATTGCTTGCCACTTCGAAATGATCATGAATCAGTCCAATTTCAGATTTGAGTTTTGGAATGGTGAATTTTGAATCATTTTTTGAATTTGTGTTCTTTTTTATAATGTTCCAAGCACTCTTTGAAATATTGTTGGACTGTTGTAGTTGATTTTTCAACGTCTCTTGCTTTGGCATTTTTTATTTCTTTGCGGTAATTTTTTTTTTAAATTGTCGATAAAAGATTTTGAATTCTTCGTTTTCGGATTTGACATAAATTGAGTGGTAAAATTTGAGTCTTTCTCTTAAATTGAGGATATCCTGAGTAATCCAGGATTTTTTCTTCGCTTGAGTAGACTCTTTAAATTTTTTTGAATGGGCAAGCTATGTTTAGATAAAAAATGAAGCGGTTCGAAAAACGCGTCGAAAGCCTCATTCCACTCGTTCGAAAGACTCTAAGAAAGACCAAGATTCCTTGCTGAGCGACCTTATAAAATTGCTCGACATTTCCGGGTTTTTGATCTCGTTTCATTTTCACGGGGGGCGGTTCAAATTTTGGGTTGTGGCGTGCAATTACGGCTTCCTGCGCGAAGTGGTCTGAGATGGCCGTGTTCAGGACACAGACCGAAACGTCTGAGATGTTTGTGATGACGTTGTCGATGGCTGTTACTCGTTTGTGGCAGTCACTCTAGTTGGTGAGCTCACGGACCTGATCAAGCCAATAAGAAGTGAGAATGTCGCGTAGCCGCTGGGTCAGCTGGGGGTTGGTGGGTGTTGTCTAGCAACATCGATGTTGAAGTCACCAATGATGACTGAACTTCAACAACTTTGAATTGATATAATTTAGATAGGGAAGGGTCTCATTGTGGGGATTTTCAAAAAAAAAGTATTGCTGCACCCCTTTGGGAGATCTATATAGACCAATTATAGTAATTTTTCCCACGGAATTTAGATCAGTTTTTATTCCCACCACTTCAAAGTCTAGATCACAGCTATAATCCACTTTGAAGGGCTGGACATTTTTCATTCGTGATTTTACAAAAAATTGCAACACCACCCCCCCTTTAAAGTTTGTTCGGTGAAAAATTGTTAGCCAATTCGTAATTGTCAATTCTAAACATAGCGACAGTGTCAGCCGTTGAAGCCATGTTCAGAGACAACGAAGATGTCAGGGGTGCAGCTCTTCTGCCATGAGTGTTGAGCTCATCCACTTTATTAGTGGCAGAGATTGTGCGTTTTGGTTGCACAATAACTGAGAATGTCTCAGTTAAATTTTGTATTTTGGGATTTTGATTTTGTTTTTTTTCGTGATGTATTGTACTCCAGTCCTGTTGCCTTTACATTTTTATTTTTAAGGTGTTTTTTAAAATAAAATCGTTTTTTTGGTTGGCCTGTCTGCGGATTTGAAGTAGTTGTACTTTCTTGAGGCATCGGCAATCGGCTCTTAACTGCATCCGCAAAGGAAGTCGAAGGGAAGAATGGCCACCGGAGGATTCCGACGCCGTGGGCCGCTGTGCAGGGCGGCTCCAGGGGGCGGGACGGCGGCTCAGCGACGGCCGTCGCGGAACAAGGACGGCGCTCTAGGGGCGAAGTGGCTCATCTCCCGCAGGACACTTCACCAGCCAGTTCGGCTAGCAGATGCTTGATGGTGCGTTTGAGGTGCATGCCGTGGGATGTAAAAGCAGCCCTGCCGATTACGGTTGAAGTCGAGCACCTCCGCCCCACAGTACCTCGCGCATAACTCTTCTATGTAATTATTTAACCAGCGCGGTCTCTCGGTTAATCCTGTGGCTGGCAGGTAGGTCGTGTCTGTGGGGCCAGGGTGGCTACAATGACTCTGGAGGTCCCCAGCTTCCTCGTGATGCGTCGCTCGAGATGCCGGTATATGTTACACTCTTCTCCAGAAGCAACGTCATTAGTACCGGCCACGATCACACTGCAGCCGCCGGGCGGAGGCAGGTCGTCCGATGTCGCCTCCAGCAGGTTTTTGGCCCCAGGCCTTGCAGACGCCCTCCACGTTTGTCTCATGACTCACCTTCGCCTCACCAGGGCAGCCAGATCGCAGGACTGTGACTGTCTCCCTCATTAGGATGGGAGAAATGGCAGTTGAACATTTGCTTTTCTTGTTTGTTTTTTTGTCTTGTTGTGTTTATTACTGCGCGAGCTAGGTTTGACAGGACGGTTTTAGACATAGTGCCGCTATCTGGTGTGTGGTCAGTAACACTGGCTAAGGCTTTGTACCTATTCTCCGTTGATATTGGAGGGGGTTTTCGGTTTTTGACACACTGTCCACTCAGATTTTGTCGGCACCCACCCTCAAACTCGCATCTCCTCTTCTCCTCCTTCAGGACACTGAAGTTCCGCCTCAAGAACCTCAATGGTGACCCTGAGACTGGCCACGAGGTCCCTGGACTCGGCACACCGTTGATCCCTGCAGATGGTCGGCAGGTCACACTGCACGCCGCAGTCAGCCGCGGAAGCGCGCACGGGCGAATCCCCCTCCGCGACGCACTCGCCACAAACACTGGTCCGTTGTACTGCATTTAAGCGGAGGTGTCCGACTCAATTGAATGGTCCAGTACGCATTTAAATTGTTCTTCAAGTTGCAGTACACGTTCCTTTCAGTGAGCTGTTTTCGGCGACCAGGTCGGCCACCTCGTCGCCGACATTGGCCGCGCGGCCTCACGACAAGGAGAGCGGGGTTGGAAGCTCTTACACACGGCGCGGGGCGCGACGGCATGTGGGCGTCACCGAAACATCCCGAGTCGCACCGCCAGCGCCAGCGGCTGCCGCGGGAGACCGGCAACGGCAACGCTTAACGGCGCGGACGACGCGGCAGACTGCGCCAACGAAGCTGCAGGTGCCAGAGCGCCTGCGGTTGACGCGGAAGACACGGCAGGCTTATTGGGTGACGAGGAGCTCTGAGGAGACGACACGCTTAAAGTCCGCATGGTCACTGGGGTGGAGCCCCCCTGATGTTTACCGCGGATGACACAAGCAGCGTTGCATCGGCGTTGGTCCTCACCGTCGCCGCCCCACACTTCCCTCCAAGACATCGCCAAGCTCTATCTCCGTTCTTTAAACAATGACTCTCTCTGTATTTGTAGTTGTTGTTGACAAGAATGAGAGGTTTGCCATTTTAGAATGTTCAAACTAACAAAGTCATTTTTGGTAAAGTCCAAAATAAATAAAAACTATTGAAATAAAAATATTTAAGAATAAATAAATAAATAAGTAATAAATTAGTGAAGTGTTAAAAAGTTTAAAAATACACACATTAGTAATTTAAAATCACATTCAAAGTCATTTCTGTTCTATTTACAACTGTATTTAGTATCGGTATAAGGTATTAGAGTTGCAAAATTTAATGCCAGTAACGGGAATCGATTCGTGATCCGGCGAACTGGTTATGTCCAATATCAGTAAAACTTGATTATTCTTAATTGCAGCGCTATCTATAAGAGATAGGCAGAACAATTAGCGGCTGCAGATAAAATAGAGTGGAAAGATGGGCAAAAAGTTATCGCCGGTATCGGGAAACCGAACCGTGGTCCACAGAGTTAGGTAACTTGCACGTTACCAATCAGCCACTGTAGCTTGATCGTTATCAGTGTACACTAATATATGGCTCACTCACGACTACCTCTGTGAGCAGGGTGCAGCGAAAAATGACAGTGGGGACACATAGTGGACTCGTCCTCCGTGTATGTTAGTCAGAAAAAGAGGTTATGGAAAGGTAAAATGTTTCTATGTGCCTTACTCACTCAAATGTCTAAAATAAATTCAAATTGCTTGTCTTGTGTCACAGTTTTTATAATGACCAATACATTAACTGGATCACTGGATGAATTTAAACACTTTCACGTTAACAAAATATTTTAAATGAAAATGAAGAGACGATAATTTACTGCTTCTTTACATTGGCGCATGGCGCGCTTCTTATCCCTGTAAGTAGTATTTGTGTTGCAACAAGTTCCTTGACGGTGCGTCGGTTTGTTAGAGTGCTACTTTTCAGTGTCGCTACATTTCTATGTGCCATGGAAGCATTTGTTAATGCGATAAGTAATAACCTATCGATCAGATATTTTCTCCTGGCCGTTATTGTCGTAATTAGTGACGCCTTTGCATGCTACTCCTCTTCTTTTGGCTCGAAAAAACAGAAAAAACATTCCCTCGAGATAGTACATAAAATCGAGCTCGTATTACATTACAACAGAAAATTTGAGTTCATACATTAATTGCTGAGGAATGGGGAAATATAGGACGTGGTTGTTTATTAATAACATTGTACTAGAGATATTTTTAAACCCTTAAATGTAACAAACAATTTTTTTCAAAAATGTTTAAGGTCACCTACAATGTGGTTAGCCTACATACGAGTAGTCAGGTTACGGTTGGAAGATGTAGTAGTTATAATATACAGCAATTCCACATGGAACAATAGGTTATTTCTTCAACTTATTCAAATATTCAAATAAACAGTTCCCCTTTCAGTTTACCGCCTTTAAAAATAAACATATACAGTTATATATATATATATATTATATATATTATATATAGTATAGTTAATATATATATTATATATATTGTTTAAATATATACATAGATTTTTAATGTCAAAATAAAAGTCGTTTTGACAGGTATTTTGGTGCTCTTCCGACAATGCATATGTTAGTTTGACTCTCTTGCGCTTCTTAACCCCCCCCCCCCCCCCCCCCCGCCCCACAATATGTGACACGAATACAACCAAAATACAAAAATAACATTTATTGGAATTCGGAAAAAAGTAAGCGCTCTGTGGGTGTATGGCTTGTATGGTTAAGCCATACATTCACCCCCGGCAATAGTGAGAGATCCGGGGTTTCGACTCCCGGCGGAGCAAGCTACTTTTTTGCGATTCAATGTTTATTGAAATTAAATAAGGCTATTGCCATTTATACAATTTAATGTAAATAAAAGTCGTTTGACAGGTATTTGGTCTTCCGATCATATGTTAGTTTGCCTTATTTAAACGCATATGTGACAGATACGGCCAAATACAAAATAATTGAATCGGAAAAAGTAAGCGCTCTGTGGTGTAATGGTAGCACATTCACCCGGCAAGTGAGAGATCCGGGTTCGACTCCCGGCGGAGCAAGTACTTTTTGCGATTCAATGTTTATTTGAAATTAAATAAGGCTATTGCCATTTATACAATTTAATGTAAATAAAAGTCGTTTGACAGGTATTTGGTCTTCCGATCATATGTTAGTTTGCTTATTTAAACGCATATGTGACAGATACGGCCAAATACAAAATAATTGAATCGGAAAAAGTAAGCGCTCTGTGGTGTAATGGTAGCACATTCACCCGGCAAGTGAGAGATCCGGGTTCGACTCCCGGCGGAGCAAAGTACTTTTTGCGATTCAATGTTTATTGATATTAAATAAGGCTATTGCCATTTATACAATTTAATGTAAATAAAAGTCGTTTGACAGGTATTTGGTCTTCCGATCATATGTTAGTTTGCTTATTTAAACGCATATGTGACAGATACGGCCAAATACAAAATAATTGAATCGGAAAAAGTAAGCGCTCTGTGGTGTAATGGTAGCTTAGCACATTCACCCCACGGCAAAGTGAGAGTGAGATGATCCGGGTGTCGACTCCCGGCGGAGCAAAGTTATCTTTTTTTGCGATTCAATGTTTTATTGAAATTAAATAAGGCTATTTGCCATTTATTACAAATTTTAATGTAAAAATAAAAGTCGTTTTTAGACAGGTATTTGGTCATTCCTGATCATATGTTAGTTTGCTTATTTAAACGCATATGTGACAGATTACGGCCAAATACAAAATAATTTGAATTTCGGAAAAAGTAAGCGCTCTGTGGTGTAATGGTAGCTACATTCACCCGGCAAGATGAAGATCCGTGGTTCGACTACCCGGCGGGAGCAAGTTACTTTTTGCGATTCAATGTTTATTGAAAATTAAATAAGGCGATTGCCCATTTATTACCAATTTTAAATGTAAATTAAAAGCTCGTATTGACAGGTATTTTGGTCTTCCGGATCATATGTTAGTTTTGCTTATTTAAAAAAACGGCATATGTGACAGATTACGTACGGCCAAATACAAAATAATTGAATCCGGAAAAAGTAAGCGCATCTGTGGTGTAATGGTGTAGCACATTCACCCGGCAAGTTGAATGATGATCCGGGTTTTCGACTCACCACGGCGGAGCAAGTACTTTTTTGCGATTCAATGTTTATTGAAATTAAATAAGGCTATTGCCATTTATACAATGTTAATGTAAATAAAAGTCGTTATGGACAGGTTATTTGGGTCTTCCGATCATATGTTAGTTTTTGGTCTTATTTAAACGCATATGTGAAAACTGGGGGATTTACGGCCAAGATACAAAATATTAATTGGAATCGGAAAAAGTAAAGCGCTCTGCCGTGTGTAAATGGTAGCACATTTCACCCGGCAAGTGAGAGATCCGGGTTCGACTCCCGGCGGAGCAAGTACTTTTTGCGATTCAATGTTTTATTGAAATTAAATAAGGCTATGCCATTTATACAATTTAAATGTAAAATAAAAGTCGTTTGACAGGTATTTGGTCTTCCGATCATAATGTTAGTTTGCTTATTTAAACGCATATGTGACAGATACGGCCAAATACAAAATAATTGAATCGGAAAAAGTAAGCGCTCTGTGGTGTAATGGTAGCACATTCACCCGGCAAGTGAGAGATCCGGGTTCGACTCCCGGCGGAGCAAGTACTTTTTGCGATTCAATGTTTATTGAAATTAAATAAGGCTATTGCCATTTATACAATTTAATGTAAATAAAAGTCGTTTGACAGGTATTTGGTCTTCCGATCATATGTTAGTTTGCTTATTTAAACGCATATGTGACAGATACGGCCAAATACAAAATAATTGAATCGGAAAAAGTAAGCGCTCTGTGGTGTAATGTTAGCACATTCACCCGGCAAGTGAGAGATCCGGGTTCGACTCCCGGCGGAGCAAGTACTTTTTGCGATTCAATTGTTTATTGAAATTAAATAAGGCTATTGCCATTTATACAATTTAATGTAAATAAAAGTCGTTTGACAGGTATTTGGTCTTCCGATCATATGTTTAGTTTGCTTTATTTAAACGCATATGTGACAGATACGGCCAAATACAAAATAATTGAATCGGAAAAAGTAAGCGCTCTGTGGTGTAATGGTAGCACATTCACCCGGCAAGTGAGAGATCCGGGTTCGACTCCCGCGGAGCAAGTACTTTTTGCGATTCAATGTTTATTGAAATTAAATAAGGCTATTGCCATTTATACAATTTAATGTAAATAAAAGTCGTTTGACAGGTATTTGGTCTTCCGATCATATGTTAGTTTGCTTATTTAAACGCATATGTGACAGATACGGCCAAATACAAAATAATTGAATCGGAAAAAAGTAAGCGCTCTGTGGTGTAATGGTAGCACATTCACCCGGCAAGTGAGAGATCCGGGTTCGACTCCCGGCGGAGCAAGTACTTTTTGCGATTCAATGTTTATTGAAATTAAATAAGGCTATTGCCATTTATACAATTTAATGTAAATAAAAGTCGTTTGACAGGTATTTGGTCTTCCGATCATATGTTAGTTTGCTTATTTAAACGCATATGTGACAGATACGGCCAAATACAAAATAATTGAATCGGAAAAAGTAAGCGCTCTGTGGTGTAATGGTAGCACATTCACCCGGCAAGTGAGAGATCCGGGTTCGACTCCCGGCGGAGCAAGTACTTTTTGCGATTCAATGATTATTGAAATTAAATAAGGCTATTGCCATTTATACAATTTAATGTAAATAAAAGTCGTTTGACAGGTATTTGGTCTTCCGATCATATGTTAGTTTGCTTATTTAAACGCATATGTGACAGATACGGCCAAATACAAAATAATTGAATCGGAAAAAGTAAGCGCTCTGTGGTGTAATGGTAGCACATTCACCCGGCAAGTGAGAGATCCGGGTTCGACTCCGGCGGAGCAAGTACTTTTTGCGATTCAATGTTTATTGAAATTAAATAAGGCTATTGCCATTTATTACAATTTAATGTAAATAAAAGTCGTTTGACAGGTATTTGGTCTTCCGATCATATGTTAGTTTGCTTATTTAAACGCATATGTGACAGATACGGCCAAATACAAAATAATTGAATCGGAAAAAGTAAAGGAGTCGCTGCTGTGGTGGTAAATGGTAGCACATTCACCCGGCAAGTGAGAGGATCCGGGTTCGACTCCCGGCGGGAAGCAAGTACTGTTTTGCGATTCAATGGTTTATTGAAAAATTAAAATAAGGCCTATTAGCCAATTTATACAATTTAATGTAATTATAAAAGGTCGTTTGACAGGTATCTTGGTCTTCCGATGCACTAATGTTAGTTTTTCGCGTTGATTTAAACGCATATGTGACAGAATACGGCCCAAAATACAAAAATAAATTGAAATCGGAAAAAGAAAAAGCTTAAAGGCTCTGTGGTGGTTGAATGGTAGCACATTTCTCACCCGGCAAGTGAGAGATCCGGGTTCGACTCCCGGCGGTGCAAGTACTTTTTGCGATTCGGGATTCAATTGTTTATTGAAATTAAATAAGGCTATTGGCCCATTTTATACAATTTAATGTAAAATAAAAGTCGTATTGACAGGGTAATTGTGGTCTTCCGAATCATATGTTCAGTTTGGCTAATTTAAACGCAATACGTGACAGATACGGCCCAAATACAAAATAATTGAATCGGTAATATAAGTAAGCTGCTCTGTGGTGTATAATGGTAAGCACATTCACCCGGCAAGTGAGAGATCCGAGGAGTTCGACTCCCGGCGGAAGCAAGTACATTTTGCGATTCAATGTTTATTGCAAATTAAAATAAGGCTAATTGCCATTTATACAATTTAAGTGTAAATAAAAGTTCGTTTTTGACAGGGTATTTGGTCTTCCGATCATATGTTATGTTTTGCTTATTATAAAACGCATTGATGTGACAGATTACGGCAAAAAATACAAAATAATTTGAATTCGGAAAAACGGGCAGAAAAAAGTAAGCGCTCTGTGGTGTAATGGTAGGCACATTCACCCGGCAAGTGAAAGAAGATCCGGGTTCCGGACTCCGGCGGCGAGAGCAAGGTTACTTTTTGCGATTCAAATGTATTATTTGAAATTAAATAGAGGCTATTGCCATATATTATACAAATTTAATGTAAAATAAAAAGGTCGGGGTTTGACAGGTATTTTGGTCTTCCGATCATAATGTTAGTTTGCTTATTTAAACGCAATACGTGGACCAGATACGGGTCCAAATACAAAATAATTTGTGAATCGGAAAAAAGTAAGCGCTACTGTGGTGTAATGGTCGTAGCACTAGCACGATTCACCCGGCAAGTGAGAGATCCTGGGTTCGAACATCCCGGCGGAGCAAAGTTACTTTTTGCGATTCAATGTTTATTGAAATTAAATAAGGTCTATTGCGCATTTTATACAATTTAATGTAATATGGGAAAAGTCGTTTGTTAGAACAGGTATTATGGTCATTCCCGTTCATATGTTTAGTTTGCTTATATTTAAACGCAATATGTGACCCAAGATACGGGCCAAATTACAAAAAAATAACTTGAATCGGAAAAAAGTTAAAGCGGCTCTGTGGTGATAATGGTAGCACAGTTTCACACCGGCAAGTCGAGAGAGGATCCGGGTTCGACTCCCGGCGGAAGCAATAGCAACGTTACCTTTTTGCGATTCAAATGTTTATTGAAATTAAATAATGTGCTGGTATTGACCTATTTATACAATTTAATGTAAATTAAAAGTCGGTTTGACCAGGCTATTTGGTTACTTCCGATCATATGTCTAGTTTTTGCTTATTTAAACGGCATATGTGACAGATTACGGCCAAATACAAAATAATTGTGAATCGGAAAAAAAGTACAGCGCTCTGTGGTGTAATGGTAGCTCACATTCATTCACCCGGCTAAGTGAGAGATCCGGGTTCGGACTCCCGGCGGAGCAAGTACTTTTTGCGATTCAATGTTTATTGAAATTAAATAAGGCTTATTGCCAATTATACAATTTAATGTAAATTAAAAGTCGTGTTGACAGGTATTTGGTCTTCCGATCATATGTTTAGTTTTGCTTATTTAAACGCATATGTGACAGGATACGGCCAAATACAAAATATATTGAATCGGAAAAAGTAAAGGCTAGCTCTTCGTGGTGTAATGGTAGCACATTCACACCGGCAAGTGAGCAGATTCCGGGTTCGACTCCCGGCGGAAGCAATGTACTTTTTGCGATTCAAATGTTTATTGAAATTAAATAAGGCTATTTGTGCCATTTTATACAATTTTAATGTAAATAAAAGTCGTTTGACAGGTATTTGGTCTTCCGATTTTTATTCAATATGTTAGGTTTTGGCTTATTTAAACACGCATATGTGACAGATACCGGACCAAAATACAAAATAATTGAAATCGGAAAAAGTATAGCGCTCTGTGGTGTAATGGTATATTAAGCACATTCCACCCCGGCAAGTGAGAGATCCGGGTTCGACTCCCGGCGGAGCAAGTACTTTTTTTTGCGATTCAATGTTTATTTGAAATTAAAATAAGGCTTATTGCCATTTATACAATTTAATGTAAAATAAAAAGTCGTTTGAAACAGTATTTGGTCCTTCCGTATCAATATGGTTAGTTTGCTTTATTTTGAAACGCATATGTGAACAGAATATACGGCCAAATACAAAATAATTGAATCGGAAAAAGTAAGCGCTCTGTGGTGTAATGGTAGCAACATATCACCCCGGCAAGTGAGAGATCCGGGTTTCTCGTACTCCCGGCGGAGCAAGTTACTTTTTGCGATTTTCAATGTTTATTGAAATTAAATAAGGCTATTCGCCATTTATACAATTTAATGTAAAAAATAAAGAGTCGTTTTGACAGGTATTTGGTCTTCCGATCCATAATGTTTGAGTTTTGCTTTATTTAAACGCATAGTGTGACAGAAACGGCCAAAATACAAAATAATATGAATCGGAAAAGATAAGCGCTCTGTGGTGTAATGGTAGCAACCATTCACCCGGCAAGTGAGAGATCCGGGTTCGAACTCCCGGCGGAAGCAAGTACTTTTTGCGATTTCCAATTGTTTATTGAAATGTAAATTAAGGCTATTGCCATTTATACAATTTAAATGTAAATTAAAAGTCGTTTTGAACAGGTAAATTTGGTCTTCCGTATCATTATGTTAGTATTTGCTTATTTAAAACGCATAATGTGACAGATACGGCCAAATACAAAAATAAATTGAATCGGAAAAAGTAAGCGACTCCTGTGGTGTAATATAGGTAGCACATTTTCACTGACCGGCAAGTGATGAAGATCCGGTTCGACTCCCGGCGGAGCAAGTACTTTTAGATAGCGAATTCCAATGTTGTATTAGAAATTAAAATAAGGCTATTGCCATTATACAATTTAATGTAAATATAAAGTCGTTTTATGACAGGTATTTGGTCTTCCGATCAATATGTTAAGTTTGTCGTTATTTTAAAACGGCATATGTGAATCAGATCAGCGGCCAAATACCAAGAATAATTGAATCGGAAAAAGTAAGCGCTCTGTGGTGTAATGGTAGCACATTCAACCCGGCAAGTGAGAGATCCGGGTTTCGACTCCCGGCGGAGCCAAGTAACTTTTTGCGATTCAATGTTTTTATTGAAATTAAATAAGGCTATTGCCATTTATGACAATTTAATGTAAAAGATAAAAGTCGTTTGACAGGTATTTGGTCTTCCTGATCATATGCGTTAGTTTGGCTTATTTAAACGCATATGTGACAGGATGACCCATATACGCCAAAATACCAAAAATAATTGAATCGGAAAAAGTAAAAGCGCTACTGTGGTCTAATGGTAAGCACAATTCACTGCCGGCAAGTGAGTAGATCCGGGTTCGTCTTGCCCGGCGGAGCAAGTACTTTTTGCGATTCAATGTTTATTGATAATTAAATATAAGGCTAATTGCCCATTTTATACAATTTAATGTAAATAAAAAGTCGTTTGAGCAGGTATTTGGTCTTCCGATCAATATGTTAGTTTGCTTATTTAAACGCATATTGACAGATACGGCCAAATACAAAATAATTGAATCGGAAAAGTAAGCGCTCTGTGGTGTAATGGTAGCACATTCACCCGGCAAGTGAGAGATCCGGGTTCGACTCCCGGCGGAGCAAGTACTTTTTGCGATTCAATGTTTATTGAAATTAAATAAGGCTATTGCCATTTATACAATTTAATGTAAATAAAAGTCGTTTGACAGTATTTGGTCTTCCGATCATAATGTTAGTTTGCTTATTTAAACGCATATGTGACAGATACGGCCAAATACAAAATAATTGAATCGGAAAAAGTAAGCGCTCTGTGGTGTAATTGTAGCACATTCACCCGGCAAGTGAGAGATCCGGGTTCGACTCCCGGCGGAGCAAGTACTTTTTGCGATTCAATGTTTATTGAAATTAAATAAGGCTATTGCCATTTATACAATTTAATGTAAATAAAAGTCGTTTGACAGGTATTTGGTCTTCCGATCATATGTTAGTTTGCTTATTTAAACGCATATGTGACAGATACGGCCAAATACAAAATAATTGAATCGGAAAAAGTAAGCGCTCTGTGGTGTAATGGTAGCACATTCACCCGGCAAGTGAGAGATCCGGGTTCGACTCCCGGCGGAGCAAGTACTTTTTGCGATTCAATGTTTATTGAAATTAAATAAGGCTATTGCCATTTATACAATTTAATGTAAATAAAAGTCGTTTGACAGGTATTTGGTCTTCCGATCATATGTTAGTTTGCTTATTTAAACGCATATGTGACAGATACGGCCAAATACAAAATAATTGAATCGGAAAAAGTAAGCGCTCTGTGTGTAATGGTAGCACATTCACCCGGCAAGTGAGAGATCCGGGTTCGACTCCCGGCGGAGCAAGTACTTTTTGCGATTCAATGTTTATTGAAATTAAATAAGGCTATTGCCATTTATACAATTTAATGTAAATAAAAGTCGTTTGACAGGTATTTGGTCTTCCGATCATATGTTAGTTTGGCTTATTTAAACGCATATGTGACAGATACGGCCAAATACAAAATAATTGAATCGGAAAAAGTAAGCGCTCTGTGGTGTAATGGTAGCACATTCACCCCGGCAATGAGAGATCCGGGTTCGACTCCCCGGCGGAGCAAGTACTTTGTTGCGATTCAATGTTTATTGAAATTAAATAAGGCTATTGCCATTTATACAATTTAATGTAAATAAAAGTCGTTTGACAGGTATTTGGTCTTCCGATCATATGTTAGTTTGCTTATTTAAACGCATATGTGACAGATACGGCCAAATACAAAATAATTGAATCGGAAAAAGTAAGCGCTCTGTGTGTGTAATGGTAGCACATTCAACCGGCAAGTGAGAGATCCGGGTTCGACTCCCGGCGGAGCAAGTACTTTTTTGCGATTCAATGTTTATTGAAATTAAATAAGTGCTATTGCCATTTATACAATTTAATGTAAATAAAAGTCGTTTTGACAGGTATTTGGTCTTCCGATCATATGTTAGTTTTGCTTATTTAAACGCATATGTGACAGATACGGCCAAATACAAAATAATTGAATCGGAAAAAAGTAAGCGGCTCTGTGGTGTAATGGTAGCACATTCACCGGCAAGTGAGAAGATCCGATCGACTCCCGGCGGAGCAAGTACTTTTTGCGATTCAATGTTTATTGAAATTAAATAAGGCTATTGCCATTTATACAATTTAATGTAAATAAAAGTCGTTTGACAGGTATTTGGTCTTCCGATCATATGTAAGTTTGCTTATTTAAACGCATATGTAACAGATACGGCCAAATACAAATATAATTGAATCGGAAAAAGTAAGCGCCTGTGGTGTAATTGGTACACACATCACGCGGCAATGTGAAGAGATCCGGTTTTCGACTCCCGCGAGGCAAGTACTTTTGCATTTCAATTATTGAAGATTTAAATAAGGCTAGGCCATTATACAGTTATGTAATATAACATCTGCGATTGAACATATGTTTATGATCATAAGTTATTTCTATGTAAACCTATAATTTGACAGATTTATACCGAATTCCCCGAGCAGTAAATGCGATCAATTAGTGTGACAGGGTATTTGGCTTCTTATCGAATTATCATATTGTTTTCTTATTTTAAACGCAATAGGTACAGAGACCGCCAAAAGACTACTAATAATTGAATCGAAAAAGTAAAGCGCTCGTGGTGTAATGTAGCACTTCCACCCGGCAAGTGAAGATCCGGTTCAGCACACCGCCGGAGCAAGTACGTTTCGCGAGTCAAAAGTTTATTGAAATTAAATAAGGCAATTAGCCATTATATACAATTCTAAAATGTAAATAAAAAGTCGTTTTTGGGCAGGTATTTGGTTCTTTCCGAATCATATGTTAGTTTGGCTTATTTAAACGCATATGTTGACAGATACTGCCAAATACAAATATAATTGAATTCGGAAAAAAGTAAGCGCTCTGTGGAGTAAATTGGATAGCACATTCACCCGGGCAAGGTGTAGAGAATCCGGGTATCCGACTCCCGGCGGAGCAAGTAACTTTTGTTGCGATTCAATGTTTTATTGAAATTAAATAAGGCCTATTAGCCATTTATACAAATTCTAATGGTAAATAAAAGTCGTTTGGACAGGTATATGTCTTCCGATCATATGTTAGTTGCTTATTAGTAAACCGCATATTGACAGATACCGGCCAAATACAAAAATAATTGAATCGGAAAAAGTAAGCGCTCTGATGGTAAATGTAATGGCACATTCACCCGCAAGTGAGAGATCCCGGGGATTCGACTCCAGCGCGAGCAAGTACTTTTTTTGCGATTCGATTCAAGTTTATTGAATGTTTATTAATTAAGCTATTGGCCCATTTATACAATTTAATGGAACAAAGTCGTTTTTGACAGTATTTCGGTCTCCGATCATATGTTAGTTTGCTTATTTAAACCCTATTGTGACAGATACTAGGCCAAAGACAAAATAATTGAATCGGAAAAATAAGCGCTCTGTGTGTAAGTAGCACATTCACGCCGGCAAGTGACGATCCCGTTCGACTCCCGCGGAGCAAGGACTTTGGTTGCATCAATTTTATGAAATAAAGAAGCTATTTGCCATTATACAATTTAATGTAGAAATAAAAGCCGTTTCTGAACATGTATTTGGTCTTCCTGATCCATATGTTAGTTTGCTTATTTAAACGCATATGTGACAGATACGGCTAAATAACAAAATAATATTAATCGGAAAAAGTAAGCGCTCCTGTGGCGTAATGCGTAGCACACCATTCACCCGGCAAGGTGAGAGATCCCGGTTTCGACTCCCGGCGGAGCAAGTACTTTTTGCGATTTCAATGTTTATTGAAATTAAATAAGGCAATTGCCATTTATACAAATTTTAATGTAAATAAAAGTCGTTTGAACAGGTATTTGGTCGTTCCGGATCATATGTTTAGTTTGCTAGATTTAAACGCATATGTACAGATACGCCAAATAACAAAATATATTGAATCGGAAAATGTAAGCGCTCTGTGGTGTAAAGGTAAGCACATTTCAACCCGCAAAGTGAGAGATCCGGGTTCGACTGACCTCGGCGGAGCAAGTACTTTTTGCGATTCAATGGTATATTGAAAATTTAATATAAGGCTATTGCCATTTATACAATTTAATGTAAATAAAAGTCGTTTGAACAGGTATTATGGTCTTCCGATCATATGTTAGTGTTGCTTTAGAGATAAACGCAGAAATATGTGACAGAATACGGCCAAATACAAAATAATTGAATCGGAAAAATAAGCGCTCTGTGGTGTAATGGTAGCCACATTCACCCGGCAAGTGAGAGATCCGGGTTCGACTACCCCAGCGGAGCAAGTACTTTTTGCGATATCAATTTTATTGAATCAGTTAAATAAAGGCTATTGCCAGTTTATACAATTTTAATGTAAATAAAAAGTCGTTTTGACAGGTATTTGGTCTTCCGATCATATGTTAGTTTTGCTTATTTAAACCGCATATTGTGAGACATGATACGGCCAAAAATACAAAATAATTGAATCGGAAAAACAAGCGCTCTGTGTGTAATGGTAGCACATTCACCGCCTCAAGTTGAGAGATCCGGGTTCGACTCCCGGCGGAGCAAGTACTTTTTGCGATTTCAAGTTTATTTAAATTAAATAAGGCATGGCCATTTTATAACAATTTAATGTAAATAAAAGACGGTTGATGACGAGGTATTTTGGTCTTCCCGATCATATGTTAGTTTGCTTATTTAAACGCATATGGTGACAGATACTGCCCAAATACAAAATAATTGAATACGGAAAAAAAAGTAAGCGGCTGCTTGTGGTGTATAATGGTAGCACATTCACCCGGCAAGTGAGGAGATCGGGTTCGACTCCCGGCGGAGCAAGTACTTTTGCGATTTCAATGTTTATTGAAATTAAATAAAGGCCATTGCCATTTATAACCAATTTAATGAAAATAAAAGTACGTTTGACAGGTATTTTGGTCGTTCCGATCAAGATGTTAGTTTGCTTATTTTAAAACCATATGTGACAGAATACGGCCAAATACAAAATAATTGAATCGGGAAAAAGCAAACGCTCTGTGGGTGTAATGGAAAGCCAAAACATTCACCCTGGCAAGTGAGAGATCCGGGTTCAAACTCCCGCGCGAGCAAGTACTTGTTTTGCGATTCAATGTTTATTTAACATTAAATAAACTATTTGCCATTATACAAATTTAATGTAAATAAAAGTCGTTTGACAGGTATTTGGTCTTCCGATCATATGTTAGTTTGCTTATTAAATACCCATATGTGACAGATACGG
>NW_025783826.1:0-26954 GCF_021130785.1 Homalodisca vitripennis
AAAGTATAAACAACAATTTTTTGGTTCTTAAATTCGTCATTAGTTTCCTCAGTAAAACGTTTTAATGGTTACAGCATATGTACAAGACGCAAAGGTACATGTTTACTAAGTTGTAATATTGAGGACAAGAGAAAACAAGGAAGCAGGAGTACGGGTGCAATGAGAAATACGATATTAGTAGAGCATACGTTATCTGGGTGAGTCCGAAGGCGTAGGAAATGAGTAGACGCAGCAAATATAGTTTCCGTCGGCAGGAGTTTCATCTTAACGTTGATAATTTTGAAAACAAGGTAGCTAAGGTAAAAGTATAATTATTATTACAATTTTTTGTATTACTTTAATACTATTTAAAATCTAGTAATCAGTAAATATTGTAACAGTTTCATAATTTCAACAATAATATTAAAAAGAACAACGATAACCCCTGTTGACATCTTATTACTACATCGAAGAATTGTGTGAAAGGCATCGTGGGGCAGAGGTTCTACAATTCAATAACATCGGGAGAGGCGCTTTTACACAACATGGGATGCATCTAAAGAGGAACACGAAGCATCTGCTGGCCCAGGAATTAATAGAGTGCCTGTGGAAAATGGACTCTACCGCTTCTCGAGAGACGTCCCAACCACCCGTCACAGCCAGAGGAGTTCAAAATAATGGGCGGAAGACAGATCAAGCCCTTGAGTCTCCAACTGCACTACTATCGACTGCCTTGCAAGCCACCAGCCGCATCTGAGCCCCGCACACTCCTGTATGAATCCTTTGCGGAAGCAGTAACATGCCGCTCACCGGTGCGACAAGTCGGCCCATCAAAGCACCATCACAGACACAACGGAGCAAAAAAACTGCTTTCTAAAGTGCTCTAAAGGTGTCAAAAAACAATAAATAAAAAATAACAGAATTGGGGTACGATAAGTTCAGAAAACCAGACAAAAAACGGCAAGCAAAACAAAATCAAATTCACAAAATTCCAAATTTAACTCGTGCAGTTTCCGTCGTGCATCAAAATGCGCAGTCTGCCACTAAAAAACGTTGATGAGCTAATGCTAATGGCAGAAGAGCTGCACCCCGACATATTTGTTGTTTCTGAACATGGCCTTCACGGCTGAGACCGTTTCTATGTTCAGAATTGACAATTATGAATTGGCTACAATTTTTCACCGAACACATTTTAAAGGAGGTGGTGTGGCAATTTTTGACAAATCGCGATTGAAATTTCAACCCTTCAGGATGGATTACTGCTGTGATCTAGACTTTTAGGTGGGGGGAATTAAAATTGATACAAATTCCGCGGACCAAAATTATAGTGGTTGGCTTATATAAATCCCCATAATGGATGTAACGAAAACTTTTTTGAAAAGTTTTGAAACTTTACTAAATTTTCTCAATTCAAAATCGTTGAAGTTCATCATTACCGGTGACTTCAACATCGATGTGTTAGACCACACCAACCCTCTGACCCAGCGACTACGGGATATTCTCAGTTCTTTCGGCTTAATTTGGTCCGTGAACTCGCCAACTCGAGTGACCCGCTTCGTCGAGTACAGCCATCGACAACGTCATTACTAACGTAATAGACTGTTCTGTTTCTGTCATAGATGCGGCCATCTCAGACCATCACGCACAGGAAGCCGTAATATTACACCATAACCCAAAATTTTAAACTCCGTCAATAAAAAGAAAACGGGATCTAAAGCCGGCAAACATAGAGCTTTTTAAGAAGTTTCTAATGAAAACATCATGGGAATTTCTGGATCGCTTTGAGCGGGTGGAGGATGCCTTTTAACGTGTTTTTTGTTCGACTGTTTAACTCACTGCCTAAATTTGACTTGTCCATTTCAAAAATTTTAAAGAACGTAATAAGAAAAAGAGTAATACCTGGATTACTCAGGGTATACTCAATTCAAGAGAAAGACTAAAATTTTATCATTCAATACCTATATGTTAAATCTGAAAATGAGGATTTCAAAACGCTTTTTTTCGAAATTTCGAAAAGGATTACCGCAAAGCCATAAGAAACGCCAAGGCACGAGACGTTGAAAACCAAACTAAAACAATCCGATAATCTTTCAAAAAGCGCCTGGAATATAATTAACCTAAACACAAAACAACAAAACACTTCAAAATTTTCAATTCCGAAACTTAAAATTAATAATAAAATTATTGATGATCCATTAAAAGTAGCAATTGCGTTTAATGATTTCTTTTCAACTGTTGCTGGAACAGACAGTTCTTTGAATCAGAATATACCCTGCGGAGGGTTATTGACTAGATCGGCCTCGTCCATGTTCCTTCGTCCTGTGAGTGAGGTGGAGGTGGCCCGTTATCATGCAGGATCTGAAACCTAAGAGGTCTTGTGACATTAATGGAATGTCTGTGTGGTTAATCAAAAAGTGCTTTAAGCATATTTTTGACAACCACTCACAAAATTAATCAATCTCTCGTTTGCACAGGGTGTCTTTCCGTCCGTACTGAAGATATCCACTGTGATTCCAGTTTACAAAAAAGATGATCCTTGCTCCTCTAGCAACTATCGTCCAATTTCTATCCTCCCAGTTCTTAGCAAAGTTTTTGAGAAAGCTTTCCTCAATCAGCTTGAAAAATTCCATGACCGCTTCGAAATTCTCTGTCCTGAAACAGTTCGGGTTTAGGAAAGACAAATCGACCATCGATGCCGTAACTGAACTTATTCATAATGTTGTCGATTGGCCTGGATAAAAGAGAACGTGTTATGAGCATATTTCTCGACCTCTCCAAAGTCTTTGACTGTGTGCATCATGCGACACTGCTGCACCAGTTTATGGACTAGTGGTATTAGGGGTTTGCCGTACGATTGGCTCTCGTCGTATCTTAAAGATAGAGAACAATGCGTACGGATTGCGAATGCTCTGTCTAATAGGATCAAAATGCCCTATGGTGTCCCTCAGGGATCAATATTAGGGCCAGTTCTCTTCCTTATTTATGTCAACAAGTTTGAATACATCAATCCAGAATGGAAAGGTGATTCAATATGCTGATGACACGACTCTCTGTATTTAAATCGAAATATAAAACTGATCTTGAAGTGAAATCATTTATCGATTTAAATTCATGCATCGAACATTTCTCAAGACTCAATCTTGAAAACAAACAGCTCAAAATCAAACTCAATAAATTTTTGCCTTCGGCATCAACAAGAACAGGAGTATCGTCACCGCAGTAATGATGGACGATGTTCTCTTGGAAGAGGCCGAATCCGTTAAGTTCCTTGGAATGTTACCTTGATCGAGGACTGACATGGGACTTTCACATTGACAGCATCTGCTCCAAGGTTGCTTCTGGCATTTATGTTTTGCGTAACCTTGCAAAATTCTGTTCTATTGATGTATTAAAAACTTGCCTACTTTGGCCTGATACATCCATATTTGTCTTACGGCTTAAGATTGTGGGGCAGCTGTTCTAAATACAAATTCGAAAGAGTATTTAGAGCTCAAAAGAAAGCTATCAGAATTATTTACAAATTGAATTTCAGAGAGTCGTGCAAAGATGCCTTCAGAGAGCTTGGATTGTTAAATTTTACCCTGTCTCTATATTCTCGACGTCGTTCTATACTGTCGACTTAAATGCGAGTTGATCCAAGGCAAGTGACGTCCACCAATACGAGACAAGAGGCAGGGACAACTTTCGGATTGGTTCAACATAGAACGAGTGCATTTGAACACTTGCCGTCCCAAGTTGGTGGTGAAACTGATAAACAAGCTGCCTGAGGGAATAAAACATCTTCATTGATTCTAAAACTATTCAAATCTCGATTAAAACACCTCCTGGTGTCAAAGGCGTTTTACTCCGTTTGAAGAGTTCATGTTGAGTTGCTGGGATTAAAATTATTGAAAACTATTTGAAAACACGAATAAAAATATACCCCCAGTTCTGTTATAACAATTAAATAGCAATAACTGCAATGGAACTGTATATTATTATGAATGTACTTGACGCATGCATGCAATGTAATAATTGTTTGACGCAATTAAAGGTTATTATTATTATTACGTCTTTATTATTGTTTGTATTATACAGGGTGTCAATTAAGTCTTGGAACCTCTTTTTTTAATTTTTGAACCACAATAGGAAGAAATACCAAAGTTCACAACGTGCTTACTGGTGATAGTAATGCACACATCTGCCCAATTACCGACCGGATACTCCCTTTGGGGGACGGTCCACAAAGGAATCAGACAAAATTCTTAAAGAGCAGCATAGGTCAAGTTTGGTATCAAATTAAAGGTCTTACTTAGCAGAGTACAATTCCTCAAACCGGACTTCAAAAAGTGGATTCATTCAGTAGTTATAGCTATTTTAATTTTATAACAATTGAACAATGTAAATTATTAATTATTACAAGTAAACACCAATTTTTAAGTACCTGTGATCAAAGTAAGAGTGTTCAAAAATGTTCCCCTTGACCTATGCTGCTATTTAAGAATTTTGTCTGATTTCCTTGTGGGACCGTCCCCTAAAGGGATTATCCGGTCGGTAATTGGGCAGATGCTATGCGTTACTATCACCAGTAAGCACGTGTGAACTTTGGTATTTTTTTATATTGTGGTTCAAAAATTAAGAAAGAGGTTCCAGACTTAATTGACACCCTGTATATTATTCCCACACTTATCATTTATTACCTGTTATTTTCATGTTATTATAGCTTCATCATATTACGAGTATTACTGTAAAAAACTATTATTGTTAATTAAACTATTGCTGTTTAAACTCATTGTAGTTACAACAGTTTTAATACAGTTTAGTATTGTTTGTGATTGAATTATTATTATTTGATTAGTTATTTGGTGTTGTTCGTAACGTATACAATGCTTTTATATTTTATAGGCCAAAATATAAAGTCCTTATCTTTTTTACTACTTTTTTAAAATAAACATTTAACTTTGGATTTCCTTTAAAAAAAATTTAATTTTATTCTTCTAAAACTTTTTGAATAGCCGTAGTGTAAGGATAATACTGCTGTTCTCTAATCCGAGTTACAGTCCATGTACGTATTGTTCTGTAGTAATTTGGTTTCAGTTCGCGTAAATATTGTTTTCTTTGTAGTAATTATTAAATTATTGGAGTAGTAATGCCACACATATTTGTAAGTGGATGAACACAACAAAATGGTTGTTATTTATGGCGTATGTAATGTCTGTGCTACGGCCACCGTCGAAAAATACAGATTTTGTTGTCTTTATCAAAGAATTCCTAATGCTAGAACAATTAGTGCTACATTTCTTAAGTTACGGGAAACAGGATCACTTCTTCCTAGCGCAGTTTCAGTATGACCGCTGCTTGCCAACACTCGATGTTATTTGTAGTAAGAAAACATTCTTGTTGTTGTTGAACATAGCCTAGGTATTAGTACAAGACGTATTTATAAACGGTTGAGCGTTCCGCAAAGAAAAAATGTAAATAACACTTAAAAGCGCTATCCCTACCATACACAAAAAAATACATTATTTACATCCAGGAGACAATATCCATCGCTTGGAGTTCTGAATTCATTTAAACACTCATCGAGTACTCCTTATAGTATATTTTATTTATCTATTGTCACAGTTCACTCGTGATGGTACCATAAAAATACAAAACCAATATCCTTGGGCATTATAAAAACCAATAATATATTCTGGTCAATTTTACTTTGTACTTTTAGGGGGGAAAATCTTTAATCTAGCATCTGTTCCCATTTTGTGTACTTTATATACAGCATTTTTTTCAAAATCTTTATCTTTTTCTTGATTAAAAACCAAAGTTATTGTTGCCCAAAGATGAAAAAAAATTGTTTCAATGACACCATTTTTTGTACTTGAATAGATTAAAATATATCTTTGTCAATCACTCTTTATAATTTTTACCAAAAACAATGAGTTAGCCTATTTATATTTACATTTAAAACCATATATGAAATATACTACAATACTTTGATATATAACCTTGTTTAACAATTAATATTGTACTTTCAACCTTGCCTTTTATTCTTCCCTAAATCCTTTTAAAAACCTAAGTGCTGCTCTTAGAGGGTTAATCAGCTGGACGGATTAAGTCGCACACCTGCCTCAAGCAATCTTACCTTGTTCATAATAACTAAGCTTAAATAATAGCAATTAAAGGCAAGAGAATATTACTATCTAATAAATTATAAATTCGATGCCCTTACATTAAATTGTTTTATATTACTTTAATTCTTTGCATATTATATTCTTAAAACTTTTCAAATACATCAAATTAAAATTTACGTGAATTTTAATTAAAAATATATTATGAATAAAAGAATAGTAACAATTGTTTTTTTAATTTTACATTGTTGTAGAAAATATATTGAAGCAGTAGGGTTTAAAAATAATTATTTGTTTAATATTAGCATGTTTATAAAACCAAAACACGTAATAGGAAAATTCTAATAATTATCAGCAGTGCTTTTGTTTTTACTAGTTTAATAGCACTTATGCTAATAGTTTACTGTTTGTAAAATATGATAACTGAATTAATTATTCCCTAGTGAACTACGTTCAGTTCAGACTTGTTCAATCAGTGGAGATTTCTACTGCCTATGAAAATTAGATTAGAGTGTTCTTATATTAACAGATTTGATTGTAGTGTTTGTCTTTTTTTAGTATTTATTTTGGTTTAGCTCTTGGAGCAATAGGCTTTCTTAATATTAATGAGAACTTTTAGAAGTTCTTATCCCTTAAGTTATAGGACATATGTAAATAAATACTCACAAAAAGCAAAGAACCGTGACAAGAAATATGTGCATTATCCGGAGATGACATAGTAGCTAGCTAAATATTCTAGCTAGATTGTTAATATAATGGTTAAAAGTATTTTGTTGTAAAAAAACTGTAAAGATTGGTTAAAGAAAATTCAATAATAACAAACAATTAATAAAAATATCTGCTAAATGAAAGGGGAGCAAGGAAAAAGAATGTTTAAGTTATTGAAATTAAATTTTATATCTAGAAAACAAAATTAATACTTTATATATATATATATATATATATATATATAGGTGTAATGCTTATTCAAAGTTTCCTGACAGAAATATAAACTGACACAAATATTATCTAAATAGTTTTATTTTATTTACTACTGATCCTCTGCTGGTGATCATTCTAGGTCAATTTTGGCTTCCCCCAGGGTAAAATTGCATTGTTGCCAATAGTTCCAGGCCAAGCTAATAAGACGCTGGATAGCGGTTAAAATATGTCAAGCACTTTCTAAAATCGATTTGTATTCGTTGAGCTAGTTTAGAGTAAATTATAGTGTATTTGTGTCATTAACACTATTTTCTTCATAAGTTTTAAGAAATTTCAAAATTCTAAACATAAAATCACCTAATCTTTTAGTGTTATAAAGTAATTTATATTTTTTTTTTAGTTTCAGATATCGTTAAATATGAATTAAAAGTTGTTTTTTTATACAATTTCAAAGTTTGTTTTACACAGTTATTAAACTGCTGCTGAAGTTGAAGAAAAAACATAGGAAACACAGGATAGCTTGGTAATTCATTTATGTATAAAAAAGTTTGTAGTAATTGGTAAGCTTTAGATACATTGCAGTTAACATGCTATTAACAATGAGAGTATTTTTTTTAGTGATTGTATCCCAAATTACTCCTTACATCCAAACCCACATAATAGTACTCTATTGTATCCCTCGTATACCAGGGCACAGCTTAGTATACAGAATGGATACAGCTTTGTAAACTGTTTGGGTGTACCGGCAAATAGTTACGAGGTTGTTGTTTTATGCACCACGGATCTCTACACTGCACTGTGACGTCATATCGCCTACTCCTTCTCTTCAACAGCTCCTTCAAAATTACATGAAAGACATAAAACCATTATTTAAGTGTTTTATTGTTTTGTGAGGCCTTTCGATAGCGAGGCTATCTTCTTCAGACACATCACAAAATACGATAGCCTCGTTATCGAAAGGCCTCACAAAACAATAACAGTCTTAAATATTGGTTTTACGTTTTTCATGTAATGTAACAACTCCATCTACAGCTCCTTTCAAGTGAAAAACTTAAAATAAAAGTCTTCACAAAATTCGCTTTCTTATTAATCTTTTAAACTATAAACACTGACAGTTTTGTATTTTAATATACGCGATATATGCCTATATCCATTCTAACATTATGATAGTACTCCATCGTATTACTTCACAAGTTCTTTTACTAACTTGTAATTTAGAGCTTCTTGACGTTGATCTAAAATAGTTAAAGTGTTATTGATATACGGTGGAACATTTTTTAATCTAATACAATTAATTTTATAGAAACATAGTGCTAGGTCGCAGGTAATTGCTTGTTGTAAATTATTGTCTTAACCAAAAACATTCATTTTTGAACAAATTAAAAAAGCGTATGTTTAGTCAAAATTCGGTGTTTGCACTAAGGCAGGTTACTTATACAATAGAACTATTTATTTTAGTCCTATTATTTAAAGTATATACTAGATTTTCTTGTCACATTTGAACTAACTATTTTATAAAGTAAGAATGTACAATGGTAGTTGGAAACAAGCACCAAGTTTTTTAAAACTGTTTATACGTACTTTTGTTTTAAAATTATTACTTGTATTATACCAAAATATATGTGTATACCAAAAACATGGAGGGAGTTTTAAAGGAACATCAGACCTTTTCTGCGACTTGAGCAGAGAAAGAAGATGTTCATATTCAAAAGTTTATAGCTTTTCCCAAAAATATACTTTTTACTGCACACTTTTAGAAAATGTTAAGTATTCAAGAGGATTGTTCGAGGACGAAAGTATGGAACCAAATACTAAACTAGGAATACAATTACAATGGTCATAAATATACACTTTTTGACACCTCTTTTTTTACTTTGGCGACTGGTGGTGTCAGTGTTGACACTCAACATTGGTGTCAGAAATACATCAAAAACACAGGTAGAAAAAACCTTCTACATTTCGTGAAAAACCAATTGCCACATGCTAGTATTTTATAAAATTTAAATTTAAAAATGCAATCAGCTTCTTTGATGACCTTAACCTGAAACATCAAAGAAAGTTTAAAAGTGTCCACAGCTGCTTAGTGTCTGTGAAATGTTTATTATGAGATTACGAATATTATTTTAGTTCTAAAGTGTCCCGGAACACATTTCCGATTTTTACCTTCATATAAATCATCAATGGACTTCAAAACTATTAAAAAAGTAATTAGCAAAATTGGTTCAGCCTTTCTCTAGATTAGCGCCTAGCAACACATTTTGATTTATAAAATTCGTCTGATTTAAGGAACCCACCAGTTCGGTGGTTGTACTTTATCATACGATATTAGGACAAGTTTCGATTATTAGTTTTAACCATTACAAATTTTTTCATTTAAAACATGTTACGTAGGCATATAATAAATTTGCATTAGCGTTTTGAACAGCCCGTATATTTTTTCATTGATTATTATTTAATGTATTATTGTGGTATACTTACAAACCTGAAATAATGTAAAAGAATAAAACACTTTTAACATTTAGTGACCAAGTTTTTTAAATAGAAAATTATTTGTAATCATGTCATACATCTTTGATTTAACAGAAAATAATTTTTGATTACCGACGATATTCCGATAAAACCCACTTTTTTTGTGAACTGTGATATATTTTTGAACAGATAGTTTGCTAATAATTACTTAAATATTAAAATTAAATCGCGACAGTCATACAGTAAAAGTAAATTGATACCGTAAACCAATAATAATTGGGTGACAGCTGAAAACAACATTCTATTAATTGAAATGTCATAATCCTAGCTTGATTGTTTGTGGTGTTTGTGGTACGGTTCTCATTCAATATAATTATCAAAGATGTGGACATCAAAGTTTCGACTGACATTGCTAATTTATTGTTCAACATGAGTGATTCTGTCAACAAGAGTGACAGTGAAATATTAGGATTTTATAGACGCTTTCCATTACCAACAGGTTTAATTTTAGTTTTTACTTTGTTTCGTTTTAAATCTAAATTTTCAGGAAAACTCCTACTTAACGATGTTTAAAAGAAAGGTTTTATGAGTATATATACTCGTAATGCAGCAGGGCAAGAGGAAAAATATATTCGCTCGTATACTAATTTTAATATTTCACTTAACGAAAAGTTTCTTTTTATGACAGCCAAGAAGCTATCGTTTTTTAATGCATAAATAATTTATGGACATGTTTATTAGAAATTATACAAAGTGTACCAAGAGTTAATGTTATTATTTTGAGATTAAAAATCTCAAGCATTATTACCATTTTTAAACTCATAATGAATAGCAATTTAGATTCTCTCATGAAATATATTTTCAACCATATTTCAACCGATTTTCTATGTGTATTTATATAGAAAACGTGGCGTATCTATGGCGACAGACGAAATGTCCAGTGAGTCAGTATAATGTGTTTCCTATCCAACCATGAATGGCAATAAATGAGGCAGGCCAAAATAGTAAATTGGAGAGCCATTTGTAACTTACCCTTTTTTTGTATAATTCCATTACATGAAATAAGAACTTAAGAGCAGCGCCTTCTTTATAGTACTAAGGCACGCTCTTCTCGTAGTCCAACAGCCTCAGTTTCTGTGAACAAAACCCACGCACACAGGTGTTGGTCTGTTACAGTACAGCTAATGAGGACGTATTGTTTTTAAATGGCTTTTGTTTTACAAGCAGCACTTCTCTTTCAGATATATGGGAGTGGTATGATAAGTCTTTTTATAGTTCTTATATGATTCTATAGATCTAGAATTAAAAAAAAAAACAATAATGAACATAACGTACTACACTGATTTGTTAATATCGGGAATTGTAAAATGTTATATTATGGTTGAAAGGTCTTCTCACTATGAAACGTAATGTGTAATATAAAACAGGAAAATAGGTTTTGTGAAAAAGTTGCGAATTTTAATATATTTCCATATGTTAAAACTTTAAACAATATTAAAAGTAGTAGTTAATATTGTTTACACCAAAAGTTATAAATGTTGTTATATTTATACATCGAATTTAAATATTATTAAATATATAGTATTAAACGTAGTAGAAAATGTCCAAATATAGAATTTACTGGAGAACGAGGCATAAAAGAATTATTCCTCTTATTAAATATGCATTATTTGTTAGTGCCAAATGATTTTACTACTACTATTACAAAGACATATTTGGAATAGCACAATTGTTTATGTTTTACATAGTCGAATTGTGATGGGATCATTTTAGATACTGTCGTTGCAGGGATTTATTATGTACGCTTTATGAGTTAAAAGAAGATTTTATTATCAGAGGCAAACAAAAGAGCTGTAAAATATAGATCTTACATTAAGAGTTGGCTGTCCATAAATTTGAATTATATGTTTATATGATAGGAACAATTTAAAGCTAAAAAACGAAAACTCACATTTGTTAGGTAGAACTAAATGAGATATATAGTGTTAAAGATATAATAATTACACACATCTAAAGCCTTTTTTTAATTTCTCTTGTTGAAGGTAGACATTTAATCTTTATACAAAAAATACTACAGTGTTTAAGTTAAAAGAATAGGAATATCCACTATAATAACTATATATATATTATAAGTCATCAATTATATTAGGCAAAATGTACGTTTCACAAGGTCAGTTCCTTTATTGAAAGCTCATCGTGGTTATTATATGATTGAATGGATACTGTTATATGGTTTTTGTATGTGCCAATAAGAGGGTCTTAGAGAGAGTAAATAACGAAGAAATATTTCCAAAACTTTGAAAAACAACGTTTTTACCAGATAATATATATAATTATATAGAAAAAATACCTTGAACTGTCTGAGTTCATCGAATTTCAATTAAAAGTAGTAAAATTAACATAATTAGCAAATAATCCAAAAATTCAATAAACCATTAATAGAGATTGAATAAGGTATCGAATGCCACATCTTCACAGCATCTTTGCATTAAGTTACTAAACTAATAATCCTTTTATGTTAAGTTGTAAATAATACCTTTTGTAATTATGTGCTGTATTACAAACTTGTAAGGTTTAACACAATATTAGTATATATATAGCACGGTTTTAAACACCGAATCATAACATTTTATTGAATAATTAAATGATAATAAAAGTAAATTACAATCATATAGTGTTTGATGATACAATATACTAATATCAGAAGAAAATAATGTAACAGTGATAATATTTATACAACAACAAGGTGAATATAAAATCCAAAAGTTATAGTCATTGCTGTGTGAATATTAAAAACTCAGAACTGAAATATATCACATTTTTGTTATCCATAAACTTCTTTTAATATTTTACTCCAGCTCCTCGCATCCAAGATTGTTTTACACTACTACAATAGTGACATATAAACAAATGTTTGACATTATGAGGATCTTTGTTTTGTTTCTTGTGTCTTACGTACCGCAATATTTATTGAAATGCGTATCAATTTAGAAAAATTAGTTTCTAAATTGATATTTGATTTTTATGCTTCAACTTATACTTAAAAACTAATTTATATTTATTATACAATTTAACTATCCTCTTTTATCAATATTTTACCTAAAACAAAAGCACTCAGTTTTTAACAGATAAAGCATGATCTCTTGCTATTTTAATTATAATCCAAATACCTAAATTTAATTATATTTAAGTATAACCATCCACGTGATAATACTCATCAAGTATCTCCATTATAAATATATAGTGAACTGAAATTGTTCTGCAATGAAAATAATATAGAGCTGTTAAAACGACAGGAAATATTCCAGCATTCAATATAAAAATACTCCTTGAAGCTAAAGGTAAGAAAATATTCCGTAATGATTTTGTACTCTAATTGATTCGTACAGAAAGAGTTTGATTTTAAGTACATAATAGAAATTACTCTTATGCTTGATTACAATTGGTGATCATCGCAATGTACCTTGCTAATATTGCGTAGTCAGGGGAAACTCACAGTTGACGGATGTGGGGTTCAGCTATTCATATTTCTTGTCACCTGTAAAATGATGCTCCTTTTTGTGTACGGAAAAATTAAAATAATCTAACCAATCCGATTCATAGTAGAAAAATTTGCGCAATACTGTGAATCCTGGGACATGATTCACAATACTCCCACATGTTAAATGCTTTAACTGTTGTAAAAAACATTACTTCCAATATTGTGATCATAAGAGCAAGAAAGTGAAGGGATATCAAGCAATCTTTAAAAGAATCTTCAAGGAAGCATTGACGTAGTTAAATGATTTTGAAACAAGTGTACCCTCATTCATTTTATGTTAAATTATTTTAGTCACCTTAAATCGGAGAATTATTGAATTAATTATGAACTCAAAATATAAGATTAAAAACAAACTTAATTTATGATTTTTAGTTGTAAAAAATATATAAATTCTGCCAAATAAAGGTAAAAAATTAGGAACTTCGGTCATAGTGGATTACACTCTTTATAGTTAGTTACTGGTTATTGTTACCTAATGCAAAATGAAAAGTGAAGACATTTTTATAAAAGATATAAGTAAGAAAGAAGGTTTTTCTAACTAATACGGTTCAGATTCGAATGCTTGAGTCATTCTCAATGGACGGAAAATATTTTAGTAATCTCCATCCAGATATGTTGTGGATCATGAGCCAATCTGGTCAAAATTAAAGTTTAAGTCATGGCTACAATAGAATCCCAGGCCGCGCTGCTAGTGTTGTGACGTCACACTAATGAGCGGGCGCTGGTCTCGTAAAACTGGCATGGGGATGTTAATTCTGTTACGTGACAAAAGGATTTGAGTACTTCCACCTTACAAGTATTGAACAAACATAGGTCTCTTGTAGTTTTTAATATGTAAACTGTGTCTAGATTTACCATTAGCTAAGAAATGGATTATAAAGTTTAGTGGTTGTAGTAAATTCCATAATAAGCAATTACTTATACACGTTATTTTATTGGTTTCTAAAATTGTATAGTTCATATGTTACACTCATTAATTACAAGGAAAGTATTTTTTAATAGTGGTCTAGCCTATGAGATGTAAGCCAATATATAACTATTTATTTTCTCATCAGCGTTTAGGCGGATCAACTTCATTACATTCAACGCATTGCTCACAGTTATGGAGTACTCGGATTATCTAGGCGCCGAATTGACCTGGATAGTTAATGCTGTGCTTCCACATACTATGTGATAAACAATGGTACGTCACACCACTTCCACGTACCAGGATTCACTGAGGTTGCAAATTTCAAGTCTATAGTGTAAGACATACGTAATTATTAGTGTAACAAAATTCATAGAATCAATGAACAGATAGTTACTGGAAAGGAAGTCTTGTATTAAAATTCGAAACAAAATTCCTCCGGGTGTAAGTGTATACGCACATACGCCCAGACACCGATGATGAACAAACAGGAAATGTATGTTTAAGCAGCGGAAATAATTCTAAAAATCATGCAACGATGTAAGGGAGAGCCATGCTGATATGAAAAATTAGTACTCACCAATTATGATGGAGAGATTTGGCATAGGCGTGGTCAGGAGAGTTGGTGGGGGCAACATAAAAAAATCAGGAACAATGAGGGAGAGGCATGAAGTCGAGGAGTTGAATCGAAAAGCCACGTTTGAGAGTGCCAGTTGTTTGAGTTTGTGTGAGGGTGGAAATCTTTTAGGCGTAATAGTGTCAAGTGGCAAACAAAATTTAATTTAAGAAAATCTTGTATATAATTTTAGGAACGTAGTATTATATATCAGGATTCATTAATCATTTTAATACGTCTCATTTACAATTCCAAGGCACCTGTACATAAAGTAAATGAAAAGAAAAGATTATAATGTGTAGTAATCAAATGAATAGTTTCATATTGAAATTCATATTTTACTATTCCATATATTTTATTTAAGTGTTCTCAATTTGGAAAAGTCACTCATTTGTTTTATTCATGTAAATGCTTAGATATATTCACGTTAGCTCATGAACACATATTTATTGCAACACTATAAAAATTACTAATAAATTTTCTATAGTTAATTAAAATTAAAACAATTTGTAATCGAATAATTTAATATTAAAACATAATTGATATTAAATTTTGTGTTCAATATGTCGGTTGATGAGTATCCATTGATATTTAAAATTTCAATCAATATAATGAGGTGCTATTACAAAATAAAATATTTGTTGGTTCATTTGAGGGTGTTGTATTGCCAATCGAACCTATTATTTGAATCTTTTCACAACAGCCCTTGATCATGATACATTATAATATTTCACAACCTTAATCTGAACTAAATAAACCTTACAATTAGCTCATTGAAATGACCTAGAGACTAAGGAATGAGCTATCGGTCTATATACTTTGGAAATCTGTAGAATTCCGGTGAGCAGACAGAAGATAAAAAACCATACAGAAAAGACATCTTTTACATCCCACGTGGCATAAAATAAGAAATTGTGCCAGCCTACTGAGTTATAGTCTTCAGTAGCGCCTAGCTGCTATCTTAGTTGGACATCCACCAACATTGAACTCATTATTGTCGATGTAGAGACATAATTTGACCATTTAAAGTCATACAATGAAATCATTATCGAGATATATGGCCAAATAATAAACTCACATTTGATGTCACTAAATGTACTTTCATAGATGTGTTCAGTTAATAATATTTCAGAAAAACTAGGTAGGGTACGACATCAGAAGAGTGAGCTGAAAATATATCTTGTAACAGATTATTACTAACATTGGCTTAAAAATAAATCATTGTTATTGTCTACTTTATGCACAGGCTACGTGTCTAATTTTCACTAGTTAAAATCTCATAATGTACCCAGCCTGTTTATAAATAGTTATCTGCTATTTTCTCGGTGGCAATCATGGTTACACATAAAATTTTTACCCATGTCAAAATATTAGATTACGCTCAGCATTTCAATCTTTTTAGGCCAGTTTGTTTTCAACATATCGACTGACAGATATGGAGATGGACAGATGGACGATCGGAAATGAAACTAGCTTTTCGAATAATAAGCTCCGCTGACACTCCAATGAATTTATTGCTATTACGTCAAGTATATTTATGATTCCATATAAAAAACCTCTTAAAATCAACTCATAGGTACAATACGCCAATGATTGATATATCAGCACTCCTATTGTTTCCAAATTGGTGTTCCTTCTATTTCAGATTCAAGTAATTAGCAGTTAGTTACATTACATAAATTGTTTAAATGGCATTTGAAGTGAAATAATAATATAACTAAAATGGTTTTAATGAAAATTCGTCAATAAAGTGGCCAAGTGTAGTGAGAGGCTTGTCCTTTACATAGAGATAGGATAATTTTAATTGATATGTTATGTTTGAATGCAAAATAATTAAGCATATCGTTACATGTAACTCTCGTAAAATATCGCAATTAGTGCAACAACAAGTTGAGCGGAAATATGAATGTTTGGGAAAACATTAGTCCCAATTGGATTTGTAGCTCGGTTAAATATAAATCAAGTAGAACGTGATGGAAAAGTGAGCTTTTTTAAATGTTACATTAATTATTAAATAAGTTTAACCAAAATATTTTTGAATCCTCATAAGAAGTAAATTAAATATGTATGGAATTATCCTTTTAAAAGATAATAAGATGTCATAATAAGATAAGGATTAGCTACAGATAAAGGCACCATTTTAATAAATACGTAACAAAATATTCCTCCACCTCATACCTAAGAAATGGGTAGATTTTGTGACAGGTGAACTATTAATAATTTTACTTCCTCATACAATCTAAAAGTAGTCATCTCAAAAAAATTCTTAATGCAAAATTTTGTACATACATCCATGTAAAAGGGAGATACATGGATTTAAAATCTAGTTTTATTATTTTTGTTTAGGTCCATAAATAGCTGTACTGTGATTTTTTAAATAATTTTAAATGCCGGCATATTGAACCAAGATTGTGTACTAAACTTGCAAATGAGTTTGACCAAGATATTCATGAGATAAAGTTTCTAGACATATCTTGCCAAATGATAGAATTCCATTTAATTCAGTTACATATCAGTGTTTATATTATAAAAGTCTACACATAAATTTACTGTAAAATAATGTATATGTTAGGATACTTACTGCATTATAGGTGTATTGAGTTTGTTTGCGAATTAACTTTAGCAGTTATTGTTTTTCTAAGCCACGTTTTATCATACATCTCTTTAGAAAAAGGTAAAGTCCTCACTCACACATAAATCATTATCTTATAAAGTAGTATGCCTCATTTTCTTACATAGAAAAGGTAAATCATTTGCATAAAGATCAAATATTCAGAGCGGTTGAAATGAGATTGCTACTCATATTGCAAGTATGTTTTGCAACTTCACGATGTCATAAAAATGTACCTAGGTGTGCTTTTCGGTACAGTTATGCATACATTTCCGGTTAGTCCATCCTATGACGACAATTAATTTTATTTTGGCACACATAAAATTAACATACTATCCATAAATTTTAAACTTAGGAATGATAATATTTTGTAAGGCTCTTGCAATTAAATTTTTAAAGTATTGTTGAGATAAATACAAATAATGCTTTTTAAATATTAAATATCACGCGAAATCGTGTTATGTCGGTAAAATAAACTTGTTATTGAAAAAGTTAAATAAGCACTTTTCCTGGAATTATATTCAGCAAGTTTCACAAGGAGAAGTTGTACATATCAAACACTCATAACTCCAACTCAAGGGTTGTTTCAGTTTCTTTAGATTTTCCTTGAGCTGAGCGCTGAGCTTCTGCATATTCACATGTCCCCTCTTCCGTAACCCAACCCAATGCTCATACACTGAAATTTACTTCAAGATGCACTTTACACTCTTTGATGCATGTAACTCTCTAACAAGTATCCCACGAAGTTGATTTCAAGCAATGCAATCTGTCATCCATCTGACATGTAAAGTATATCTATATTTCTTATACACTACGCTTGCAAATATAATAAATAAAATAGTACACTTACAGAAATATTTAGAAGGTAAATTAATAAATAATGTTTATTATTATGCATATTTTGAACAATCATAGTAACTACTACAGAACATAATCTTGAGATATTTATATTTGCAATGGATTGTTATTTATAATAATGTCTGAGTGCATTTATTGCCCAACTAGGGCAAGAACAATTTTGTTTCTGTCTGTTTGTTTCTTTGCCTATCTGTACATATGACAACTATGGAACCAACTGACTTATAGACTTTGGAATCTATCTAAACATGTCCATTTTATTAACAAAGCTCTGAGTTATATGATGTTGCATGTCACTCCACAGTATTTTATCCAAGCGTTAACTAGTGTTTTTCCATTGATCTTGTGTGAGCATAATGTGCATAACAAAATAACACAATAAATAAAGTTTTTAACAAGCTGAGCGCGATCTGTAACATTTATTTTTTTACATTTCTTATTTATGAAGCAAAACCAAACCAAAGTAAAAAATTTCAAAATTCGGGGAAGTAATCGGATTCGGTACATTCTTGCGTTGTAGTACTCTCCCTAGCTGACCGGAATTTGTATTATTTTACCACTGTTGTAACATCTAATTTACCCTAAACAAATGAATGTATCATGTTGCAAGATAACTTCAACAACATGTTATTGTGTTATATGTAGACTAAGAAATTTCCAAGAAAAATAATTTATTTATAATTAAGAAATGCAATGGTAATTTTTTGTTGCGCGATTTCTCAAGAAAGATATTAGCTGTTAGCTTTAAATTATGCATGATAATTTGTTTCTATATAGGCAAGAATGGTTTCAATGCCGGTGTATAGAACCATAGAATTTGGCTGGGCATCATGAAGTATTTAAACCACTAAGCTGACTTAAACTCGGTTTTTTTCAGCAAGATTATGAACTTCTTTTACTGCATAACTGTTCGTAGGACACCTCGAGCACAAAATGAACTGTGGATTTAAAATTTTTCATGGCAATCTCAGCGGAGAGCCTGTATTACGCGGGACACTTGCTACGGCATACGTACATTTACCTTTGTTTCTATATAAACAAAATAGAGATCGAGGATGGTGAATCTCCATGGGAATTGGATAAATGTTTTGGAATATTTTTAAAATGTTCTGAAGAGTACAACCATTTTAATTTTTAGTAATTTAAATGTAACCTAATAAAATTAGCTATGGCCCTGAAATTTTGCATACAACCTAAGAGAAAAGTAACACTCACTTGTCGTGGACTTTGCCGTTATATATATATATATATAGTAGTATATATATATATATATATATATATATATATAATATTTTGTAGTTATGGATATTATTCATGTGGGGCTCAGAAAAAATAATACTGAGAAAAATAGAATCCTTGTCACCCTCAAAAAAGGTTGTTGCCCTGGAGAGCTCTGCCCACTCTTACAAATACAAACTACGGCAGTATAATGCTATAATTATTGAATTCTACTATTTATTTTTATTTACTACCATTTTTTTCTCACAGTTGCTTACACAGTTAAAAACTAGTGTATTGTGAAGTTATTTCAAACTACAATCGGAAATAATGTTGTGATTAGATCATCTCGTAATAACAATTTGGGGCTCACTGAATACTTTACAAATTTTGATGTTAAATCAATGATAAAGGCTTGTTTTTAAAGATTCTTATGTAGTTCAAAGAATAAACTTATTCCTATTAATTAAATACCCACTTTCTGTATATACTTAACTTACATCGTCTATGCAAAATTGTAATGACATGTATTTCAAGAAATAGGCTACTTGGTTCTTAAAACTTAATACGAAATATTAAACATGGCACTAAAAATTTACCACCGATATCTCACAAATAGATCCAAAATTGTCTTGCCTAACGAGTTTTGTTCACCATAAGCTAAAATAAACTGTGTACTTTACTAGTGTCGTAAAGCTTTTTGTGTGATAGAGTCGAGGTGGGACGAGATTATAGTGATTGTGTGCAGGTCAGGGAAGAGAAAAATTCTCTTATCCTGTATCGGAACGTGAAATGATATCCTGCTTGGAAATCGTTTTCTACACAAATAACTGTTATCTTCTGGCGATGTAGAGTATTCTAAATTATTTGAAGAACCCCGCGGTTACCATTCAGCGACATCATTTATATTAATAACATGTTGCTTTAACATTCTTGCTAGGAAGTATATTCCGGCGCTACTTAGGTTTTTGATATCATTAAAAAAATATGAGTGTAAGTCGGACAGGAATGTTTGTTATTAAACGAAATTATCAAGGCTTATCATTGTTGCCCTTAGAGTATAATCCATTACATTGAGGGGTGTCTGTCTGTAACTATAATTTTACTATCACGTTAATCAAGAACTAATTTCAGATGACATTATTTGCCCAGGGAAATTCAATGTATCAGTTCGTACAATAAAAGTACAATAGCTACAGCGTTGCATCAGATACGAAGCGTTCCACATTAATATATTGAATATGTTTTGGGGACTATGATTCAATATTGGAAAAATAATAAAAAACCTTGCTTTTAAAGATATGTAGACTCTCGTACTCCACGTGTAGGGGTGTCTGTCTGTGTTATTAATATAAAGTTCATAAACTCTAGACATTTTTTGATTGCCAGGTGTTTGTTTGTTTTGCACATTAATGTACGTCTGATTAGGTCTTAAACGTTTCGTCTAAAAGAAAATAGTCCATCATTTAACAATTGTAGTAATTACAGACCTTTTAGGAACTATTAGGGGGGCAAGAAATTGGCATTAAAACCTGATGAGGAGATAATAACCATTTCCTCAAAAACACCTAAAACATAGCTTTTAATAAAGAGAAATACCTTTATAAACATATTTATCAATGCGCGAATTGTAAAAATAAAGTATTTAAATGCTTTTTCAATCTTTGTAAATAACTCAAACAGGAATGCTTAGAAAACAGTTAAAGTAATATAAAATTCTTAACATAAAAATGCGTTTATTATTTAATTTATTTGTTGTAATTAAACTTTTAATAAAACATTAGAGTTTTGTTACTCTTAGTTGTATTTGGTTAATAGGTTAACAAATTTTTAAACACGTCCAATATTTAATACCTTCTATACGCCAATGGTCATACGGACGTCTTTTGGATACTTCATGTGTAGACTTTTTGTTTTAAACACGAATGGTTGAGACCCAATGTTGATTAAAATGTGTATATATTTTATGTTACGTACAAAATCTTCAATACGTTTTGATTTTAGACTTTTCATGTACATTTTGCATTATAAAATTCACAATTATTTCTAAATATTAGAGTATTAATTAACCAACGCCACTTGGTTTTTTATAAACATTTTAGTAAACGCTAATAAAGCATTACCCAAATATAAAGAAAGTTAAATACCGCTTTTGAGGTGTCCACATAAGTTGCTTCTTTTATGTTGTTTGTTGATGTTTTAATAAAACCTTATATGACTATATTAACTTATGTAACTATCTGATTTAACTTTCTAAATTTATGTTAAAAGATATTATCAATGAAATAACGCATATATGGGAAATATCTTCAAAACTAATTTGGTATACCTACCCTTCCATACATATTTGTCTCAAACTAGCAATAAGATTACATTATTTATGAGATATTTCTTTATCCATTTCCATAGAAAAAATATAAAGTAATTCTTTGAGGTTTTGAAACATTTTCCTTCTATTAACAGGAATACGCTAATTTTTAGGGTTTCTACATATTGACATACAATTAATGTATTTAAAAAATCGTTACCAATTGTTTTATAATATGCGTAATAGGTTAATATTATGTTTCAATTTCACAATAACAATATTTTTTTTAATATATTACATAATGAGCCGGGGCTCAGTTTGGACATTTTTTGTCTTTTACCTTTCCCACCTCGGCCACTTTTGTCAGTTCGGTGGGGGGGGAGAGAGGGGACGTCACTCCGTCAAAGTATTTGAGTTATTTTTTGCCTGTTTGGACTGATTGGTGGAGGTCCAGGTGATTGACACTTGACCTTATTACCGACCAGCTGATTACAGGCAGCGGCTACCTGATCGGAGAGCGGTTGGGACACGTTCTGGCAGAGGCGACGTGTAATACCGTGCTGTCTACTGGTCGGTCCTGATGCCAATGGCTGGCCTAATTCTCCGACTTTCGGCAGGGTAATTCGTTTTTTCTCTTTTACTCTCTTAAATTTTATCATTGTTTGGGCGGTTTTCTCTCCCACCCAGACACATATTTTCGTTGTTTACTTATATGTAGGCTCTTATTCATTATTTTGTAAATTGTGGTTCATTGTGTACAGTTTTTTCGTGTCGTAAAGTGTTCTATCCTGGTCTTTCGTTACCGTTTTCTAAATTTTGTTAATTTATTAACTATGCCAATTAAGTTTATTATTTTTGCTACTAGTGCTTCTCTAAAAGACTAATCCGTTCGGCGAACGGAAAATTTATTTATTTAGTAATCACCTTTGTCTTTATTTAGTGTAAGTGTGCGAGGAACGAGTACAGACTTTCACAAATTTGGTTACCTCGTGTTTTGTGTTGACGTTGCAAAATTGCGGGTGGCAACATTCATGATTTCCATTTTATTGTTTAATTAATTAATTGCCTTATAGTAGCGTGAACTGTATTATAATTTAATTATTGTTATTTGGGAAAAATAATGTACTGTTATTATTTGTAAAATTACATAAATTGATTATTAGGCCTACTTTACAATTAACTATTCTAAAATGATTAAAATACAGTGAATTATTGTTAAACAGTAAATGTTACCAAGCCTGAATAATTTAGTATGGCTGTGGTTCTAGGCCTATAGGTAATTGTTTAAATATTTGGAACATTTGTTTTGTATGTAAATATTTAATATTGTCACCAAGTAGTGGTATATTATAATACTTGGTGTCTTGAGTTATTTTTTTGGAAATAGTATTTTGATACTTAAAAGGTGTACTGTTTAGTTATCAGATGGCCTTAATTTTTTCTTTAATTGCTAAAATTTAAATATATATTATATATTACTCGTTAACTTTGTGGGCTCAAACATAATTAAGTTTTTTATTATTTTCTCGGGTTTATAGTAATATTTTTTCTGAATATCTACTGGTTGATGTTGGGATTCAATAGGGTCACCCGTGAGTGCACGTCAGCGGGACTGGTGCGGCGGGAGTCTGCCCTTAAACAGCACTTGAAACAAAAATTGGATATGCCCGACGACCCTGCCAAGCGCTACTGTAACCGGCATCCAACTGGGAGTGTCTCTGTGCTCCTATTCGTCTTGATACAAGGTTGGATCCGAAAATGTTTTTTCCTTCTTCTTATTACCTGAACTTGAGAGGATTGGGTTGTAATCGGAGCGTGAGGCGCTTGCCCAGATTGATTATATCTGGAGGTTAGTTGTAGTTAAACACACACAATAGTCAGTAGTATATCTCACCGCCCATAGTTCATTTATTTTGTTTAGTTACATGACCTGAAAGGGGAGGATTTTCAATCTTTATTTTTTTTTATCGGATTCATGGAGGCAAACTAAGCCCCCGCTCCCTCCTTCTAAAATTGGCTTTTAATATATTTTTTTTTTTTAATTATCGGCTACAAACTTGAAACCAAAATGTACATTTTTAAAAAATAGTGGGCCTTAGAATATTCTTACCAAACCTTTTCCCTCCCCTGTCAGTTTCATAAAAAAAAATTACCAGTTAAAAATTTTATATTTTACTACTGCCGTACCTGAAAATTCATGTTATTTTATATACCACAAAATTTCTTATATATATTATTATTTAATTTATTATGTTATTGTTTCGTAATTTATATATGTTATTGTCCATTATTGGGAATTCTATTTATTGTTGTTATTTTTAGTTTTTTAAGTTACGCGGGTGCCACCCGTCGTGCTGCAGTTAAATTGTATTTTGCATTGAAAATGTTTGCCAACCTAATAATTTAACCCCTCCATCAGGCGCTTAAAATTAGAAACGCCATCAGGCGCTCACACGGAAGTTTCCTCACAGGTTAGGCGAATAATGGAGATCATTAAGTAGTTTAAAACTGTTGTTTATTTGTTTAAAAGATTCATACGAATTTAATTGCAATGTAATATATTCTATTTTTTAGTAAGGTTAAATACAAATTACTCTCACATTATCGTAATGAAATTTTCCATAAATAAGAAATTCAAAAATCTTAAAAGATGTTATTGTTAATAGGTAACAACATGGTTTCATTTTAAAGGAAAATAATGCAATTAATTGTAAAAATCGTTTATACCTACTGTATATAATATATGGAAATTAAACTTAGTTTTTTAACTTCTTACAAAAACAACTTACTTTCAATTCTTGAGTTATTTTATACAATGTAATGTTCAATTATTACTATTAAAATATAAATTTATTCTTTACTATAAACTTTTTTTTTTAAATACTACATTAACAAAGTTTTCAAAACACTTTTCCTTTCTGCGTTTATGTATATACGGACAATGTTTTCACCCAATAAGACAGGGTGGAAATGTTTCCCTAGCCATCACGGGTTCTGTACTGGACTAAGTCATCTCGTCTTCAATTCTCCATCTTCATCAAAATTCAAAATAAAACTATACTGTAAAAACTTAAAAAGAAACGATCACCAGGTCACACATTTAGGCAGCCACACGGATTATTACTCCATAAAAAACTAAACAACAATAAGGCGTTTCACCGGAGATTTCGTCCAAAGCACTTACAAACACATCGGGCGCGCTCACGAGCATGAATCGTCCAGTGTCTCGGCAACGGAAGTGAGTAGACGTCATACTGACGGAATTTTGGACAGAGATATCGAGAGGCTATTGTTTTCGCTTCCCCGAATAAGATGCTCGGTGAAAGGTAAACTGCGGGGAAACGACTGCCAACATCAGAAAAAAAAGTGAGTACTATTTTTTAAATAATAAAAAATAACACGGAGTGGGAAAAATAACTCCGTTTTGATTTAGCGCCCGATGTAGGGTTAAACAATCATGGATACTCGTAAATCTTGTCTCTCTTCCCACTAGTTGGACATTGTGGTTGTTTTTTTTTTTTAAATGCTTTTGCTCCGAGTTTGGGAGGCGTGGTCGCGCGCTTCCACGTATGACCTTCCTGTCCTTTTCGCTAATCGGCGACACAATAAAATCTATAGAATATTATAATTAGTTGTCCTACTAGAGACGGGATTTATATTATAGTCAAGCTGATGAACTTGTTAGTCTCTCCAAATTTCGTTACTTTGTGATTTAAGTGATGAGAACTGATAACATCAGGCGTTGCAGATGACGAAGGACACCTGCACGTTTCGGATTGTTGTAGACCACACTGAATGTCAACGTGAACTGTTCGCATAGCGAACAATGCCGAAGTAAATGTCCACTGTGATTATCCAGTTATAGCATATAATTCTATTCCTATACTAAATAAGGTACCAAGTAGGATTCCACATTGAAAATAAGTTTCTCTACACTTATTTCATAGGGTAACTTTTGTTTGACTTCATTGTAGTTCATGCTTTTAGTTCTGTCCCATGTGTACATCATACTGTCTTTACTAAAATTTTAATAATTGCCCAGTTTAAATAGGTTTATAGTAATTATGACGGACTATATTATTTAAGTACTACATTCTTCAAATAAGTTTTTATTACACAAAAAATGTACGATATACAAAACATAGGGTTCCCCACACGATCTATTAACACTTATATTAGTTCAAATTTTAAGGCGTTGAAACTAAAATAATTCATGAAACCATATTACGGCTGCAGGGACCTGCTCCAGTTTAAAACGGTAAGATACTTTTCATTAGTTATAGTATCATTCAGTGGTTATCCTGTTTCACATGTTCATATGTTTCAATAATGTGTGAAAGAAATAAAAATCGTGTTAATCATTAGGCTTAGCAAGAGCCTTAAAAAGCATAAGCAATAAATGTTGACTTTCCTTCCAGTTTTTTATACGACTTCGTACAGTCTGTACGGATGTGTTTTTTAAAACCTTGAACCAATTGGAAATATATTAACGGACTAGGATAACTCACCAGAACGGTGGTCCACTACTACTAGAAGGACAGTTTTTCTAACTTAATTTGTGCCTTTGGAAGGAGCTCTTAATCTGTCAACCTTGTGCTTTGATCAGGTCCTAAGTGGGTTGACTGCAGTGATGTTTAAAAAACTCATGGATAGAAAAAATATCTTCTGGAATCTTTTAGTGCAAAGTATTTTTTAAGCATGGCTTCACATGGCGTAGCCGTGAGTTTATAGTCATTGGATCTCCTGACTTAACGATAGCATCGATCTTTGCTCCTTGTTATTTTAATTGTAATAATTATTTAAATAAATACCTAAAGTAGTCTACAGTAACTGAAACGCTGAAGGTTTCGTCTTGAGCCTATAAAATTTTCCCTATAAGACCCTGGACCCTCTAATATGATTGATATGATTCCATTTACAATGTGTTGTAACTTCCCACACTACAAGCTTGTATAAGAAGCACTATAGACGAGTGTGGGGGGGCTAGGTTCAAAGCAATTATCCGAGTCCCAAGGACGACAGATCCTTAATGGGTAATTTTATTCACTAGGACCTTTTATATTCATATGAGAAAATAAGTAAATGGTCGTAAGATAAGAAAGATGCTTTTAGAGTTATTTTAAAATAATACAAATATAAATCTAATAAATTCCAGTTGAATGATCAGTTTATCTAATCATTTGGCGAACATGTTCTAAACCCGTTTTTTTGGTTTTCTTCTGTCCCCCCAAAAAATGGTATTTATTTAAAATTTTTTTTAAAAAAAAAATTACCTTGTTTTAAAAACTGTGTTTTGGAAAACTTTTGGAAAACAGCAAAAAAGAACAATTTTTCCCCCTATTAAAAATTTTAACCCAAGAAATTTCACCTTCCCCCACAAACAGGGGGAAATTTTTAAAAAATTTAAATAAATTTAAAAAAA
>NW_025783827.1:0-28907 GCF_021130785.1 Homalodisca vitripennis
TTATAACATTTTAATAGTGCATCATTAAGTTTTTTTTTTTTTTTTTTGAAGTGAAAACTTCTTTAGGGGCGCGTTTTGAGCGTTTTTGCGTACGAGGGGTAAAATGGTGACGGGTCTTTTACACTACTTAATCGTTGACGTCAACGAGCCTTTCTGAGAAAATAACAAATAAAGACAGGGTCATTTAGTCCTACAGGTCCGTTGAGACATACGACCCTCCCATTTTGATATTTAATGATTTATCTAACATAGCGTATCGTTTGTGACAACTAACGACCCAGTAAAATAGAATGAAAAAGGGTCAATATACTCCAACTGGGTTTCGTAGCAACAACGCCTACTTTTTGAGACAGTATTAGTTTTAATAATTTCAAAAGAATGGGGTCGTTGTCCTCATACGACCCTAAATTATTAATAATTAAATGCTTATCATTGAAACGAACCCAGGTCTTTTACTCAACCATATCCTTCTGGTGTCAACGGACCCAAAATGGAGAAATGTATAAAAGCAATGTGGAAATTGAAGGGTCGTAGCGACAACAACCCATTTTTTAACCTCAATGGATAAAATAATAGTAAGAAGGGTCGTTGAGAACAACGACCTACTTTTACACCTGTTCAGAGGTTCTTTTAGTCTATCTAGGGTCCCTTTAGTGTCAACTGCGTGCAAGCCGGACATTTGTGGCGAGAATGTTTACTAGCGGCACGCAGTCACGTGTAGCTGGCGCTGAATGAGTTTGCGCCTCGTATTGATGTAGCGTACATTATTCTCATCTGCCAACTTATAAATTTTACAAAATGTAATAAATTTGTTTTATGAGTATTCATTTAAAACATTATATTAATATCAAACCCCTTTTTATACCGGATACAGATATAGCTTTCTATAAGCAGTATATGATAAGACATATACTCCAAGTTAAGAGTCAGATAAAAATGGAATGCAAATAAATATTAAAAATGGAAATTGTAACGAGATAAATAGCAAATTCTAAATATCAAGAATTATAGATTCAAGATTTAAATAATAGTAAGATAAAAACCTGGAATAACAAAAAACCCTTGTTTTCATTTTATTTATGGTTGGTAGTATGTTAAAATAGCCATATCATATATATATATATATATATACTATATATATATATATATATATATATATATATATATACTATATAAATGCAAATAAAATATATTATACCACACATAAGTAAGATAGTAATATGGGGTTTCCTGGCGCACTTTCGGAGTCCGAACCGAAAAGCAATGTCTAAAATACTGTTTCATATGTACCATAAAGGAGAGCTGAGAAATAAACACAGCAAATCTCCAATGTAAAAAATTAAAACCGAATCTACAGTCGTATCGTCCCTCCAAAAGCGATCGGTACAATTACTATCTACTCTGTGGAAATGAAAAATTAACCAAATCCTACAGCTGTTTTGCTTCTACTTTCCTTAAGGCTGTTGCTTTGTAAACCAATGTTGTCAAATCTGCTATGAGGGGGGGTGTGGGGGGGGGGGGGGGGGGGGGGGGGGGCGAATAAATAGGAAAAATCTTCGAAATCTTATATTAAAAATTTAATCAATTTTTAAACACATTTTTTAGCTAAAAATCCAATACTGTACTTTTAAATAAAAAACTTTTCCTACTCAAAATAAACAACATGAACTCACCAAGCACCTCTCTTTTCCAGTTTCTTCTAGCATTAAAACAGTGCAACAAAGATGAATTCGAGTGAATTGTGCCGGTTTTACTTCTTCAACTCAACAAGTTGATCACCCAGTCCTTTTTAAATGGGAAAAAACCCAGAATTGAAACAAGAACTTGTAGAGTCCTATTTTTGCACGAAAGAACGAAAACCTGCACACGGTGTACACACAAGAAAACGAAAAAAATAAGGGATTAACATATTTATATAAAAAATAAGTAATAAAAATTTTACGAAAACGATATTGAAAAGAAAAGTAAAAAATAAACAAACAGAGAGTTTTTTCTCACTCGTTTTTTTCACTTATGACATTTTCCCATATTATACGTTCTTCATCAAGATAAATCAAGACTTAAATTTAGAATGAATTTCTTAGGAATTTTTTGTGAGTATCAAGACTTTATCAACACACATTCTATTAAAGAGCATTATAGAAATTTTTTCTTATAGAATATAGCCCACATTTTTGTGTGAAACAAAAGGTATTACTGTAGATAATAATTCCATGTGATTCCTATGAAGAAAGACACCAACTATGGTTTATCAAAAACAGGTACTATGAACGTGAGGGAGGGACTCGCAAGTTTTAGAGATAAGACTCATTATTCTACAAAGTTTAATTGTTTAATTCTTACAAAAAAAATTTTCTTTATCCCCCTTTCTCTATAGTCCCTTCTTTCCAGTAACAACCAAGTTGTAATTTATTTCATTTTTTGTGTTTAATTCTTTAATCTTTTTCTCATCCAAAAACAGTCCAAAAAATCTGTTTCGCGCAAGTCTGTAACTTTAACAATCTTCCAACTATCGGCAATTATTGTAAACCCCGAAATTTATCTTTCATTTTCTCCAAATTCAAGATTCTATGTTTTCTTCCTTTCTTCCAATTCATTTAACTTCTTATACTCTTTAAAACTTACATTCTCCAATATCATTTAAACCTCTTCAAGAACTCCATTTAAATAGAAAAAATTTAAAGACCGGAAAAAATGAAATTTGCCTAACAATCACTCGAGAAGTCGGGGAGAAATGGAGTAAAAGACCGCCATTCTTTTCACGAGGTTCTTCGATTTAAATTTCTCCAAATGTACTATAAAATCATCCGAGGATTTCTGGTTTCAAAAATCATTAAACACAGAATTCTACATCCTACGTATAATAAAAAAAAACAGGTAATATCTTTTCATAATAAACGTGTGTATCGATACCTACAAACCCTAATGGTATTCTTTGAAAAGGAAAATAATTTTGTTCAATGGTTCCAAGAGATAAGTAAAAATCTTTTATTCTGTTTTCTAAATTTCTGTAACAAATTTTGTTTGCTTCTTGTCTCCGTATTGTAATTTCATAAGCAGATTATTCAAATGTGGTTAGTTTATTTCGGAAATTTCTTAGGTTTAGGTCTTTTCGTACAAAATTAAATTACAACCCTCTACAAACTAAATATACTTTTTATCGATAATTTCCATGTTCTCCTCTATTAGAACACTCTAGTAACAGTTTGGCATTATAACTCTCCTCCTTTAACACAGAAAGATTTTTTGTTTAAATGGAGATTATGGAACTAAGTCCTGTCTGGCCGAGATATAAATTTTTCAGCGCAAATGGTTTTTTGTGTTATTACAATTTCTACAACAGAGATAAATAGAAATAATTTCATTCTATTGTACAACTATTTAGGATAGTTTTGTCTATGGATTACAAAGATTATTCCGGAAGAAATCGAGATATTTTTCCATCAACGAAAGAGTAGTATTTTTGAAGTTTTAGAAGGAATGAAAGAGAATAATATGAACACAGTCATCAATTTTTAATTGTAAAAAGAGGACAAAATGAATGATTGTGGTCTTTGGTGTAGTGTTGTTAGTGTGCGTGTTTTTGCGCTATGGGGTAATCACATCACATTCAACTTCTACGGTGGTCCTATTGTTTAAGAGACTTGCCCTGCACTGCTACTGTCCAACCAAGTTAATGGCTAGGAGCTGTAATTCGGGTCTTAGACTCCTGGAATTTTTTTTGTTCCCAAGTCCCTCAATTTTTTCTTTGGTTTAACTACTGTGTAGAAGTTGATGTGAGGAGATTACAATTAGGGAATTTGTGTTGGGGTGTGGTTTTGGTAAGTGTGACATGTTGTATTAATGAACGATGGTGAATGAATGTAATCTGAACGAATTAAGGAAGAGAAGGAATTAAGGCGAATGAAAGTGGAAAGGTGAGGCGAAGCAAATGGCGCGCCCCAACCACAGTTGTCATTTACTCCGGCTTGTTCTATAGTCATTACACTATGGCCACTCGTGTAAAGAGTTTGTACCCCCAACCACTGACGTACAACCATGTCTTCCTCAATAAAAAGGCGTGCGCCCTGAAGCTCTGGGATTTGAACCCAGAACCTCAGGCTTTTTGGAAGGCAAGCGTCTTACCAACTGAGCTCACCGCGGGGAGAGTCTCGAAAGTTATAATCGCTATACATCTCTGCTATAATAAGTATTGGTTCAATTAGGAGTGCTAGTTTACAAATTTATTAATAATTTTATATTTCAAAAACCACTCAACCGATTTTAATGAAATTTGGTACACATATAGTAAATACTTAACTCTTTCGACTTAACTTATCCATAAGGGTGAAATCATCCCCTATTTCTTAATATTCATAAAAAAATAAAAAAAAATATCAGAAAAATCTGAAACTTCAAAAACAAGCGAGTTCAACTTAAGATTTCATGAAAATAACAAAAATTTTCAAAAACTACCCCAATCATCCCTTATCTTAAAACTCTTATATCTCGAGAACTATTGGAGCTTTTTTGCTGAAATTTGGTATATAGGATCAGTAAATATTAAAGTATTTTTTAAAATCATAACTTCCGGTCCAACCCTTAAGATGACCTTGGAATAGTTTTTTTGTTAATATCATCCCCATTTTTTAAGATATTCTTTTGAAATTAAAAATGAATACTTATATCAATGTCTTTAACAATTCTGTAAAGTTGTAAAATTATCCAATGAATAATATAGACAATAAGACGATTTTTTCAAAAATTTACTGAATTTCTCTAATATCGTTCTTAATCACATCATAGGCTAAAAATTTCTCAGAGACAACAACAACATAACAAATCGCGTTTGTAACAGCTTTTTGAAAATTCCATATTGATAATTATATCGTTCTTTGAACCAGAAATATTTGTCAAACTCTTTGTTGTATCAATGACATAAATAGGTCTATTCGCTAAAAATTCTTTAGGATTGTAATACATTTCCTTATTATTACAGTAAACTTTCTTAAAATCTTGATACATCTGATACATGATTCTGAAAAGACCTCCGGAAATGTTTAAATTTTGTAAATTCATCTGGATAATAAGAACCGTTCAATTTTACTCTGATATTTTTTACATCCAAACTATCAAACTTTGAAGGATTTTTTTCTTGATTATTCTGTCTACCTGTTTGAAAACCAATGATAACGAACTTGGGATTGAAGATATTTCTATAAATGTTTTGTAATATCGAACGAATAAGTTGTTCCGGAAATACCTTTTTGTTCAATACATTGCCAATCTAGAAAATTAAACATAATGTTTTGACTTTTTGTAATTTCATCAATCAACCTTATTTTACTCGTGAGTTTTATAATCAATCATTGGAAACTCTAATAAAAAAATCTGTAATTGTTATTTTTCCATCAACAGGCATAACATTTCCCAGTTGCAGTCTTCAGAATCACATCATCGTCTTCTGCTCTTATAAAACTTAGATAAAATCCTCCTTTATAGATCGGAATAGGTAACATTTTCAAAAAAATCCTAATCCAAAATGAGATAAAATTATCCAGCTGCTTCAAAAACACCAAATTTAAAATCTGATTCAAAGCCATTAGAAGTTTGAAGAAATAACATCACTTTTTGAATACGAAATAGTTCCTTTAATTGTGCTTAATTGGCCACAGTTTTTCGACTTCTTCTATCAATTTATTGTGTTTTCTTACTTCAATCTTAGAAAATAAAAACGGTATAAAATTATCGATTAATCTAACATTATCAGTTCCAAGATATGCTTGACCATCTTGTTTTGTTAAAGTTTCCAGAAATATAAAACTGGAAGTTAGACGAGCAAAAGTTATCTCCAAAATCAATATTAAACTCAGTTCTTTTATTCGGTTCATTCAAATGTTGTTTACTAATTGGATAGAAATTTTTAAACTCCGCCCTTTCAATATCACTAGCATATTTTCTGTAGTCCGCCATTTAATAAGAGAAAATTTAGAAATTTTAAACATCGTGTATCATTTTTTCATCGATCTAATGTACGTTTTTATAAGAAAAGATATAAATTTTAGTAAAAATAATTAAAAAGATTAGAGTCATTTTTAATGATCTACTTCGTCATATTCAGGATTCTCTTCCTTAAATTTTTGCAATTTCGGCCACATATTTCAATAAATTTGCACAGGATAGTAACGCGCTATCTATAATATTGTTCCAATCAACTGTATCTTTATTTTCATCCAAAAACTTTATACTCAAGTGTTGATAGAGGCAAAGAACAGACATATTATCTTTTAATTGATAATGTATATTTTCTTGAATGAACTCTGATGATAAAGTTTGATATTTAGCAATGTTATACCAATTCAATTTGTTTACGTATAATCTCATCATATCTTCGGATAATTCATATTTTTTGAGAAATATCATCCCAATGTTCTTTTTTCAAATCTCTTTCGTGTTGCATGATAAAAAGATCGAAAGCACTGTAATGTCCCGCCATCTCTATTTATTAAGAAAAAATTTCAAAATCAAGTTTTTATAAATTGGCTCTTTTTTGAGTTACATTCAGCACATCTTTCCAGAAATTCTCTTAACTCCGTTAATGTTTGCATAGTATTTTATATCGTTTGTGGCAGTTTTCTCTTTGCACCTCACACAGTATATGAGCGCCATTTATATAAGGAAAATTAGTCATCGTAACCACCTACTCCATTAAATCTGTTGTCGATGTTTTCAAAAGTTTTATCGACATCTTCTTTAAATTTATTAAAGTTTTCTTCTAGTTTATTTACTTTATCGAGATATAAAGAGTATCGATCATCTATACTTTTAAGTAATTCATTATTATGTGTTATTTTCTCATTGAAACGTGTAATCAAAATCTTTAAAAAAGTTTACTTCCTCATTGAAATGTGTACAAAAATCTTCCAGAATTTTGTTAATTACTTCACCAACTAATACATTAACATCATTTTTATATGTATTAAAGTTTTCTTCTAGTTTATTTACTTTATCAAGTAATTCACCAACATCGTCTACTGATCTTCTATTTCTGGCTTCTAACTTGTCATAGACTTATGTTGTAAAATCTTTAACATGCTGTTTATGATTCTCGTAATTTTGTTTTAGTTCATTAAACATTTTAATAGGATCTTCTAATTGAATCATTACAACAACATCAAATGGATTAATTCCTTTACTAACACCGCTAATTCTTTTTCCTTTAAAATCTAAGGCATTTTTAACATTCGGATCATGTAAATCAACAATATCGATGTTTTCTGATAAATTTTAGAGTTTTAAAATTTTGTTCTTTAACAACAACATCATGTTTGTCAATACCAGGTCGAACACCGACAATTCTTTTCTTATTAGCCAAACTAACATAATTCTTTTCAACTTTGATTGCTTCAGTAAATTTCATCAGCTTTTTCGATGTGAGACATTAAATTGGTAAATAATTTTTTTTTACACCATCATCAACTTCTTTTTCCAATGTTTTTATTTTATCAGCAACTTCATTTGAACTCATGAAATTTTGCAAGTTTGTTATCATATTCTGCTTTAAAATCTTCAATCTCGACAGCAAACATATCTGAATCTGGAAGGTTTTGTAATACATTTTCTAACTTGTTATCAAACTCATTTCTCAAACTATCAAAATTCAAACTATTATCTACATTTTGAATACTTTGTTGTACCAAATACGTCAAAAAATATTTTGTGAATCCATATTTATTAAGCAATAATTTGTTAACAACTTTCTTTAAAATCTTTACCAGTACTCAGTTCATTCAAAACAAAAACACATAAATGACCACAAATTGGGGGATCTTTATAGTCTTGAATCTGAGAATCATTGTAGTAGACGCTTGATTTTTTCAAATATTTGATCAATTCTATAGTGTGGTTTGTCCTCAATTCTTCCATACGAATCAAAATAACAGGCATTCTTATCATTCTTATAATAACAAACCCAATGCGTTCCACTTCCCATAATAGAGTCTAAAATTCACAATTCCACATTCAAATTTCTTAACTTTTTCAGGTAATGTATCTCTCATGAAGATTCCTCTAAAATTGTTTAATATTTTTTGCAGATTTCTTCCAATTCCCCGAATGTTAAAGGTTTAAATTTTTTTTTCAATGTTTGATTTCACGTAATTTCAAAGTTTTTTTTCATCTAATCCAGATCCTGTAACATCTTCCAACTCTTTATCTAACCAATTTAAAATGTTTCGAACAATAGGAAATCACATCTTTTTTAACGATTGGAGCAGCTTTACGAACATAAGGAACAACATTTTTTAACAACTGGAATATTTTCTCCAAAATCTAATAAATCTTTCAAAAGTCCACCATTTTTGAGTTCTTTCAACTGATTATAAGAAAATTCTATTCTGGTTCCTTTATTGTTTTTCTTATGTTTTTCGAGTTTATTGTATTGTCTATTTGTTAAAAATATCTTATCTTCGCCATTTTTTAGTTGATCTATTTTAAATTGAATACTAACGGGTATTTTTTTTTCTTAAAAGCGGATTTTAATTTTTTCTTTCTGATTTTTGCTGAAATTTACATTCACCTCCATTTATATAGTTAAATAATTTCAAGTTCTCTTCGATTCCCATTCCTAGTTTTCTCTTCAAAAACATTGCTCCAGCTTGTTGGAAGTGCAACAAATCTTTCACCTAAACTAGCATCTTTTGATAAAAATCTATCCATTGCCTTATCTTGCAAAACTTTATCTGCGATATGTCTGGAATTTGTGTCTCTATGTTTTTGCATAAAAAATATCGTGTTCCATAGCAGCTTGATCTAATTTATTTATACCAGGATCTCCTCTTTTTAGTCTTTTTTCGAGTTTTGTGCCAGGCCCCAGATACTGATAAGTTGGTACGTGTAATTCAAAAGGTAAATTGTTGATAAAATCATTCAAAAGTCCACTACCCTCAATCATAGATGAACTTATTGCCGGCAAAACTCGTTTTAAATATTTAATTCCATCAGGTTTTTCAATCATTTCATCAAGTTTGTTCGAAATAAAAATCTTTAATCGCTTTCTTTTCGTTCAAAAAATTGTTGTTTCCAGCCTTTTCTTGAGCATAAATATAATTAATAATTTCCATCGAGTATTTGTCAAATCGTCGATATATCTGTATTCAATCTTATTATCACTGTATTTTCTCACACCTGATCCTTCGATTCTTTTTTCCCAAATTGGTTTAATCAAATTGAGATATTTTTTACCTTTACTTGACTTTGGTTTCTTAGTTGATGGATCATTATTTTTGTAAATTGAATCAGATTTCCATAAAATTTCAGTATACTTTTTCAAGTCTTCTTCAGAATATAAACCGTCTTTTTGGAACATCAGTGCCTGTTAATAATCTCCATAAACCTTGAGTTCCTTCATATGTTTTTTCATTAATAATGATATCATTATGCTCAAAATTCACGGGCAAATTTCCAATCATAAAACTTTTCTTTTTTCTGTCCCAATACAAACCAAATTTATCATCCTTTGCTCTAGGAAAGAAATTTTTTACCAATTTCACCAATTATTATATCCGTTGTTCCAGGACTTATTGGTTCAATTATGGTAGAGTCTTCAATGATTCGAGGTCTAAATGGTGTTGAAGATGGTAATTTTGGCAATTCAAACTCAGATTTCTGGTATCGAAATATCAGCAAATTGTCGTACAACTGGAACCAAATTCATCAAATTTTGATTATCGCTTAAAACATTTTTCAAATTTTGCCCTCAACATTTTTTTATTGCAGATGTTACAGGTTGATTAATTTTTTTGAATAAATTCTTGTTCTTTTTCATCAATTCGAATCTGTTCTTTAAATTCTTTGATTAATTTCTTTTCTATTTGATCAAGTTTTTTTCGCTTCTTTCAGAAGTTACGTTTCGCCATTTATTTAGGAAAATTTTTGAAACGTAAACGTGGAACGTGGAAACGTGAACACGAAACGTGAACACGGAACGTAAAACGTGAACGTGGAACGTGAAACACGAACGTGAAACACGAACGTGAAACGTAAACACGAACGTGAAACATGAACTTGAAACATGAACGTGAAACACGAACGTGAAACGTAAACACGAACGTAAAACATGAACGTGAAACGTAAACACGAACGTGAAACATGAACGTGAAAACATGAACGTGAAACATGAAACGTGAACGTGGAACGTGAACGTGGAACGTGAACAGATTTACCGTTTTTCTGTTATTTTCATAATGTAAATAAAAAGTTAAAAGATAATGTAAAAATAATTGTTAACAAATATTTTATCGAGACCACTGAGCAGCATTTATGTTAGAAAATTTATTCAAATATTTTCCATTTTTAGGCTTCAAAGTTAGATTAATAGTTAAAAATCCATAGTCTTTCTTTCCAAATTTTATCACACAATTCATTAAAGTGGTTTAAAACTCATATCAGATCCAACATAATTGTTGTAAATCTTTCTCGAATAGTGATCGTCTTGCTTAAAAACACACAACATATTCAGGTTATTTCTTATAACTTGTTTATCAACCTTTGAAAAGCATTGAGAAAGATAGATACAAGATATGTTTTTGTGACGGGACATTACGAAATATTCCTTAATAACGTCCTTGATTTTCTAAAATACAATCATCAAAAACGATTAAACGAATTGGGTTTTACATTCGCTTAACGGAACTATGTCCTCAGAAGCATTATAAAAATGTGATATTTTTTTGTTTAAGTTTTTCTCAATATTTTCAAATCTTTCTTGTAATTTTTTATAGGCGTCTTGTTCTAAAGATTTACTAAAAACATACAAATTGGAATAAGGAATCAACCTATTGTAGATAAAATTCAATAATAAAGTTGTTTTTCCACATCCACTTGAACCAACAATTAACAATCTGATTGGTTGATCTTTCTTATTTTCTTCAAACGTTTGAAGTTTTATCTGATCTTTTTGCTTTAAAAATTTCTCCATTTAAATAGAAGATTTTCATCTTGAAGCAACGCTTGCGAAAATGAAGCTGTTCAAAGTTGACTTCAGAAAGCTCTAAAATTAGTTTTAAACTTGGAACATCCTATACACTTAGAGGAAGAATCAAATTATTTTATCGGTTTAAGCGGTTTTTATTCTGACAATTTTGTAATAAATATTAGTGAAAGTTCTCCTTATTGTATAGGGATTTAGTGAGAAGAACATAACCAAATATTATGGTTTAAACAAAGGATATTATACCTTCGATCAAATAAAAAATTCCCTTAAAAATTATCTGAAAACATTCAAACAATCAGATAAATCTTTAAACTTTGACGAAAAAAAGTTTGAAAATGCAAAAAAATTATCTCTCTAATAAAATTCAAATAAAATCACCAGTAAGAATAATGTTTTCAGCAATTATTGTAGATTTTTATTAGGGTTTGTTCAAGAAACTATTGAGCCAAATCAGGTATATTTAGGAAATAAAACGCCCAAAATTTAGACCGTTCGATGTAATTGAAGTGCACTGCAATCTCGTTGAACCTAGTTTTGAAAATCATACCGAACATTTACACAAAGAATCTGAAATTTTGTACACTTTCTTTCCAAATGTTGCTTATGGATCAAAAATTAGTGAAAAAACCGAATGAAATCGATTATATTCCAATTAGAAAAAATATTAAAAAGAATTTCAAAAAATCGTTTCTAACTATACAAGACTCTGAGGGAAATTTATTAAATAATGAGAGTAAAACAACAATATATTTAAGATTGTCGAAAGAATGAAATGAATCAAGGGGGGAACGAATCGTTCTTAAAAAACAAGGGGCTTCAAATATGGCCCACTTTCAAAAAAAAAAACACTGTTTTTATCAATGGAATCTGGACTTTACACTCAAAATAAAAAATTACTACTAGTTTAAAATTTCTTTTCTATCTAAATGGAGACAGTTTGTAGATCTAATAAATAATCAACTCAAATTCAATAATACAGAAATTTTTACGATTGTTGACGAAAATAACGAAATTTGGTTCAAAGCAAAAGATGTTGCAGAAATTTTAGAATATGAAAACACGAGGCAAGCTATCATAAATAATGTCGATAATGACGATAAAACAACTTTTGAATGTATAAATTACAGGAGTCTATCCCATAGACCCCGAGAAAATATTCAAAAACATACTATTTTCGTTAATGAATCTGGTTTATATTCTTTAATTTTGAGATCTAATAAGCCAGAATCGAAATTGTTTAAAAAGTGGGTTACAAAAGAAGTTTTGCCAAGTATTCGTAAATTTGGTGAGTACAAACTTGAAAACAAGATTAAATATTTAGAGGACGAAGTTAAACACTTGCAAATTAAAGATGAAATAAAAACGGAAATAATCGCAAAACAAAGTGTAAAAATTGACTTAAATGAAACCAGACCTTGTTTTGTAAAGATTTTGCTAAGAAAAAACACCATGTTTTTGTATTAATTAAGAAGAAAGAATCACATGTGGGAATATCCTTATTACGTTATCAGAGCTCAAAAGAGAGAAATACCAAAAAGATTGAAAGAACTTGAAATTGATTACCCAGAAATGGAAAATTTTATTAAGACATGGAGATCCAAATAGTATAAATCTCTACAACCAAATGAAAGAATCTTTGAATATTTTATACAACGGAAATCATTTTACTACAAATATGGCAGGAATCTCGACTGATTTATAGAATATCTAAATTACACGATGAAAATGTTTCTAAATTTTACTAAAAAACTCTCGATTTATTATATTTTTGTTTGTAAATGTTTAGCATATAACTAGGTAACCCATTGTAGAATTCTTTTTTCATATTCACAAGGCATTTCGTTTTTATAACTTTCGCTGAAAATTTTTTTAGCACAATCTTTGCAAAAAAGCATCTTTTCTATCTTTACTATACTGCCAGTTATTAAATTCAGAAATATTTTTAATTTCTTTACAAAAGTAACACTTTTTTTCTTCTAAAGTTAATTTGTTCATTTTATCGTATAATTCCTTACAATAACAGTCTTTTCTATTCTCTTCTTGACACTTTGTACATTTCTTTTGAGACTCCATTTATATAGAAAAAATTATTACACGATGAAAATGTTAAACTCTTGAATTATGATATTTTTTGTTTTGTAAATGTTTTTGATAATTATTTAACCAATTTTATAGTTCTTCCACAATTTCACATTGAGTATCTTCATAATATAATCTATGGTGATTCTTCTTTACACAATCTTTACAATATGAGTCTTTCTTATCTCTACTATAGTGATCACTATTAAACTCTGAAATTTTTTTAGTTTCTTTACATTTAAGACATTCTTTATCTTCCAAAGTTTAATTTTTCTATTTTATCATATAATTTCTTTATGATATTCCCTTTCACAATCTTTGCAATTATAAATGCATTCCATCTTTCCTATTTTTATCTTTATAAAAAAATTCATTTAAATCTTTAAATTCTTTGCACTTTGTACATTTCTTTTGATGCGCCATTTATATATAGAAAATTTATATTACAGTTTTGACTTCTTCAATTCATATTCATAAAACTTTCCGGTTATTTCTTCATTATTTTAAATCTTTTATACTATAAGTTACAGGATCTGTGTTATTAATTTGATAAATCACAAAGATTTCTCTTGACCAATTGTTCTTATATTTGTTTCGAAAATGGTTTGTTTTTTACTAACAATTCTTACATGATCATTGACTTTAAATTTAGTTTTCGTTGTGAATTTCAGGTGGAACATACTTGAAAACCGACTCTAATAACTCTTTTTCTGCATCTTTATCTACGTCTTTAGGCTTCATTTTGATTGTGCTATGAACAGTATCGTTATATTTCTTTACGATTTCTTGAAGAATATCGATCCATTTAAAGTTTTTATTAATCTCAAAAAGAACCTTCATTCTTTCATTTTGAGTTCTGTTATATCTCTCTACAATACTTGATTTCTCTTCGTTTTCAGTATGATAAATCTTAATGTTGTATTTCCTCAAAACATCGTTAAATTCTTTATTTTTAAACTCTAAACCCTTATCTGTATGAAGTAGGTTAGGAGGTTTGTGATTGATCCTTATGGCATCTTTTACTATATCTTCGAAAGCTTTTGAAATATCCTTGCCGTTTTTTCTTTTGATAGCTCTTGACCAAGCATATTTTGAGAGAAAGTATCAATAACATTTAACATATACTTAAATCCATCATTTTGATCTGAATAGTTAGACATTATTACTAAATCTGCTGCCCATAAATCGTCAATTCCTAAAGTTATAATTTTTCTCTTTTTAAACTTTTTTCGTACTGGTGCATGAATTTCTCTAGCTTCAATCTCGATTTCTTCCTTATTCTTAGATTCTTTCTTTACTTGTTTTTCATAAGGATTCTTTATAAATTTACTCTTATTTGTCTTACATTTTGAACATTTTGCTGCAATTCTATACAATCCGTTTTGAGTTTGAACCAATCTTAGAATCTATATTTTTCGTTTTCTTTTTACACTTGTGACAGTGAATTAAATCATCTTCCATTTATATATCAAAGTTTCCAACTTTGTTTAACTCTTCTAAAATATCTGTTTTAATTTCGCCTTTATATCCATACGGTACTGTATCGATCTTATTTTCTAGGACAATTCTCTTATCATCTTTAGCGTTCAGTGCCAGCTTGTTTATGGTAACTGTGTACAATTCATGTTTATAGCTTTTTATTACAGTCATCTCCCTAAATTCTTCTTTATCTTCGAACAAACATCTCTTCAAGTTTTCGATATTTATTGTTTTATTTACAACGCTTCTCTTAATTCCTTTTACACCTAACTGGATTTTTGTCTAGATATTTGTACGAGTACATTTTCGATCTCAATCCACAAAATTCTTCTAAAAACTTCGCTATTTAACTCATCTTTGAATTTCCCTATTACCTTCTTATTTTTAGTAGTGAAACATTCATGATCTTTTGGATAATCACTTGTATCAAAGTCATCTATATTTTCTTTAATAATTTTAAAAGGATCTCGTTTCAATTCTAGAAAATAACTGTCTGTATCCATGTAACACAGATTCAAATCTGGATCAAACTTCTTTAATATTGTTGTAATAAAACTCGTACATTAGCAATTTTGAGAGGTCGAGAACTGAAAATCCTATGTAAATCGGTTTTGTTAAATTTAACCTTTTGTTTGTACATGTGACTCGCTATACAGTTGTCGTCAAAGATGTTAAAGCATTTGAAATTTGTTTTCTTAGCTTGTTTCATTGAAAATTCTTCATTTCCAAGCTTAATATCACATCTGTTTCTCACATTTTCCATAGATTTTCCAAAAACTGAGTTGTTCATCAGCTTATAAAAGTCCTTTTCAAAGTCGCTTGTAGCTTTGGTTCTCATGTTTAGTGTTAAAATCAATGTATTCTTTCATAAAAGGCTTCTGATCGAATGCAATAACTCTATTCACATGTTTCAAAATCATACCTTGTTCCAAATAGAACTTCAAAATTTCTCGAATGAACAACGTATTCAGTTTTATCCAGTAGAGTTGTGCAAAGTTTGTTTTTAAAATGTTCTGGAGCAAGAGGTAAATCCTTGTGATGTTCGTGTAAATTTGTTGGATATCCAAGATCGACTTCGAGAATATAGCCATAATCTTCGTCGCCAGTGAGTTCTAAAATTTGTTTCTTTCCACTCTTCTTTTGTATACGTTTTTTGGATCCATCCCACTTGATAATCACTATACGGCAGTTTTTGCATAAGACCATACCCATAAAGGTTATTAGCATCGACGTACAACAAATAATTTTTCGGGCTTTGTCTTATCGAAATCTTTCAAATATTTGTTATTTGCTTTCACATATCGTTTTAAATACACTGAGAAATGCCTCCACGAATACCTTTTTCAATCATTAAATACATATTAATAATCACTAATTAATTGTAATTCTATCTTCGTTAATTTTAACATTGCGTCCCATGCGAGACTGGGAGCTGTTTAGATAGTGTGCTGGATCAAGTTTATAGCAATTCAAACAAATATTCCTAAAATTTTCAAAGATATCAGCGAGCAATAATACATCTTGGATATTGTACAAATCAGAGTAATTTCCAAGATTTTTATCTTTTAATTTGTTCCAAACGCTCAAGTAGTGTTGATAATCTTTTCTCAGATATGCTCTCGTCTGTCAAAAGTGAATAGAAATCTTGAATTCTCAATTCTTCTGTGTAATCAAGTTTTTCAATACTATCGATAAATTCGTAAGGAAATATGCCTTTTCCAGATAGAATTTTAAAGATTTCTTCTTCGTCATTTGGCTGTCTTTCTATAATTTCATTCAGTCCATCCTGTATAAAATGATTTGTATGTTTGAAGTCTTCTCTCTTTAGATTTTTAGCTAACTTTTCTATAGACGAGGCCATGAATCTGAACGTGTCTACAAACGAAAACTTGATGAATTTTCTTGGCTTATCACCTTCGAATTCATAGCCATATCCAGAATTTACAGAATAATTTATATATTTTTCATCGGTGTTTGCAATCAAATCAACATTTCCATATTGTTTAGCCAATTCTTTTATGTACAAATGAGTATCGTAATTTGACATATTGTGACAGAAAACTGGGATGTTCCTGAGGAAATTTCAAATTTTAGATTACAACATAAATGAGCAGCACCTCGAAAACTTTCCAGTCAAATGACAATGATCTCTTACTTTATTATAACTCTTATCTTTCCAACTATCAGGAGTTAAAACCATACTGAATTGACCCAACATCATAAGCAGACCATTCACAGATATGACAAACGTTTGAATTTTGATACGAAATTTCTTCTTCTTTCTGTCAATTTTCATAGGTTTCATGTTCTTAGAATTATATTTTTTCGCTATGTATTTCGATAATTTATTGAGTTCTTCAAACAATTTTGTCGGGACGTTTTTCAAATCTTCTTCATTTTTGGCACGATAACATATCGGTTTGTACATGCGATTGGTCACATTCGACACTAAATATAGAGTAAAACCATAAGGAATGTGCCTCTGAATCTTGGTTGTAGTCGATCTTTGTGGATTGTTCTTGCATGTCGGAATTTTTTTCTAATATGCTCTCAAAGTCCATATAAATTACGTACGGATGGTTAAAATTTCTTTTGATAATTAGTAAATTTAGTTGTTTGACCTGGAAATGGCATAATTGGCTTACAAACTTCATGATTTTTACAAATTTCTAAGTGATCTGTTAAATCTCCAGATTTGTAAAAATGGCTTAAACATCTTCTACACAAAAATTTTCTTTCTTTATGTTTAGACAACTGCGAAGAAACAAGCTTATTTAAATCGGTTATCAAAACATAATGAGATTTATCATCTTGTTTAACATACAATAAATCAATGTTTGTTTCAGCGTCATATTTTTCAGAAATTTGTAACGGAACAATGTTAATATTTTCATCAAAACTGTAGACATTGATAGACATTGTTGGATACTTATACTTGGAATTGTAGCTTCGTTTTTCAAATATTTGTATATCTTTCAGAGACATTGGATACTCAAAACCTGAAAATATTTCGTCATTCACAAATTTTTCGTATTGCTTTACACGTTCACAGTCTCTTTTCTGGTTTTTTCAATAGCACATCTTATTGAGTAAATAAAGCAAAAATCATCTCTATTTTTTATATTTATACAAGCTTTTTTATCTTTGATATTCTTTGGTAAATCGATGTATGATCCTGCATTCATCATTTCGTGTTTGTTAAGGCTCAAAACTAGTTGTTTACAACTTTTAAATGTCCATCCGGAACCTTTATTTGGATTATTCGTTTGTTCTCGATGTGTTAATTTATTAAATTGCTTAGTAATAAAGTCGTTTACGTCAAAGATTTCGTCTGCTTTGATAGTAAAATACATTAGACATGTTTGCGGTTCACCATTCACTAAAGTTCGTTCGTATTCACATTCCAAAGAGAGATAGCCCTTCATATTTTTAACATTTTCTTGAAATTTCTCGATTAAACTTTTAATTTCTGACCGCATAATTGAAAGATATTTGTAAATTGACATGGAATTGTCGTTCAAGTTTGTTAAAATGTATTGCTTGAAAAGACCGTGTATTGAGGATAAAACTTCTACATCAATGATATTTTCGGATTTTACTTTAAGAGTTTTATCAATTTCTTCGATCATTTCAGACTTGGTTTTATCGTTTAGTACCGATAGCCAACTTTTCAGCTATTGAATGAAGTTTTTCATCATTAAATAGGTCGAGATTTTTCTTTTCAACTTTGAAATTTCTCTTTTAATTCACGTAATTTCTCAATATTAAACATGTTTTCGTGATCGGCAATTTTATTTTCTCTAGCCCACTGTCTTAAATAATTTAGTTCATTGTTGTAAATTTGCTTGTTTTTTTCATGACTTTTAGAATTATAATGGCGATCATAGTTTTTTCTTAAAATTTCTATTTTGCAGAACGGACATGATATTTTTATCGCGCTCCATTTAGATAGAAAAATTTATTTAACTAAATGGTGCTTGTAAACCAACGATTGCGCCTCTCACGGCGTGATATCACTACGGATATGACGCATGCGAAGCGATTATCGTGATGGTCGGTCTGTAGTAGCACACCTCGACTGTCATTGATACACACAGCGCAATCTTTCGGAACTAAAATGTCGACTTTGAATTTTTTCTATTTTAAATGGAGTTCTTGAAAGAGTTAAATGATATTGGAGAATGTAAGTTTAAAGAGTATAAGAAGTTAAATGAATTGGAAGAAAGGAAGAAACATAGAATCTTGAATTTGGAGAAAATGAAAGATAAATTCGGGTTTACAATAATTGCCGAGTTGGAAGATTGTAAAGTACACTTGCCGAACAGATTTTTGAGACTGTTTTGGATGAAAAAAAGATTAAAGAATTAAACAAAAATGAAAAATTACACTTGATTGTTACTGGAAAGAAGACTATAAAAGATAAAGAAATTATAACAATTAACTTTGTAGAATAAAGTCTTATCTCTAAAACTTGCAGTCCCTCCCCACGTCATAGTACTGTTTTGATAACCATAGTTGGTGTCTTTCTTCATAGGAATCACATGGAATATTATCTACAGTAATACCTTTTGTTTCACACAAAATGTGGCTATATTCTATAAGAAAAATTCTATAATGCTCTTTAATGAATTGTGTTGATAAATCTTGATACTCACAAAAATTCCTAAGAAATTCATCAATTAAGTCTTGATTATCTTGAAAGAACGTATAATATGGGAAAAATGTCATAAAAAAAACGATGAAAACTCTCTGTTTGTTTATTTTTTACTTTCTTTTCAATATCTTTCGTAATTATATTAAATATGTAATCCCTTATTTTTTTCGTTTTTTTTGTGTGTACACGTGTGCAGTTTTCGTTCTTTCTGCAAAAGACTCTACAAGTTCTTTTAATTCTGTTTCATTTAAAGACGGTATCAACTGTTGTTGAGAATAAACCGGCAATTCACTGAATTCATCTTTGTTGCACTGTTTTTAATGCTAGAAACTGAAGAGAGCTTGGTGAGTTCATGTTGTTTATTTAGTAGAAAAGTTTTTTATTAAAGTACAGTATGTTTTTAGTAAAAATGTTTTAAATTGATTAAATTTTATTAAGATTTTCGAAGATTTTTCCTTTATTCGTAGCAGATTTGACAACATTTTACAAAGCACAGCTTAAGAAAGTAGAAGCAAACAGCTGTAGATTTGGTTAATTTTTTCATTCCACAGAGTAGATAGTAATGTACCGATCGCTTTTGGAGACGAACGACTGTAGATTCGGTTAATTTTTCATTGAGATTTGCTGTGTTATTTCTCAGCTTCCTTTATGGTACATTGAACAGTATTTTACATTGCTTTTCGGTCGGCTCCGAAAGTGCGCCAGGAACCCCATATTACTATCTACTCACATATATATATGTATATATATATATATATATATTACATACATTTTTGGTCTGTAGTGGTTATGGATTCTGGGGGTTGTGATCGTGAAAATCCTAAATATCTCCCGGAGATTCCAGCATAAGGTAAATTGCAACTGTTTATATTATTACATGCACCTAAAAGTTTCCTTACCACCATTTTGTATTCTATTATTTTGTATCAAATGTTTGGTCAAATTTTCAAACATTTGTATCTGGTTTGAAAATTTTTAAATTTTGAAATAAAGTTTACTGTGCTGTTGGTAGAACACTTTTGCAAAAAAGAGTTACGGGACAATGTTTATATGCGGCTTGATAAAAATACAAATACAATTTATAGGGAGATAAGAACTTCCCAAAATAAAAGCATTGCCTTATTATTTACAAAGATAATTATATTAATCTTTTAAAATGTACATAAGTTTTCGAGTTTTATATAACTTCGTTACAAAAATACTTTCTGAATGGCAGTTGAATTGAAATATGGCGATATTCAGAGATACACTGACATTGCGAGTGACATTGGGAGTACTCAAAATAATTTAGTATATTGAAGGTAAAGGTTAGCAACTTGTAAAGGCGTGCCTTTGATCCGATTGTTTGCTTTATATGAGGAAATATTAATAAACTATCAGAAACACTCTACAACTAATGATATAATGCTCGGTGGCTCACACTGGATTTAAAATTGTAACATAAAAATCTAAAAATACAGACTGAAGGTCGTTCGGACTAGCGTGCGTTCGGATTACTGTGGACACGGATTCAAAGTGGACAGTTATTGAACGTTTAAAATGTTGATTGTGGGTGACACCATAGTGTGTACTGGCTAGCGATATTACTAAAGATTATTTAGCAAGCAATTGGTATAAAGGTGCTAAAATTAACAGGATAGTAAACTTCTTAATTTTTTATTGTTGACATCAGTAACTATGGTTATGGAAAGTGAAACGTAATTTCATTCAAAATTTAAAGTCAGACCAAGCTACTGTAAAATTTTCAAAACTGCACCTCAATAATCATCATTTTAAATAAAAACAGTGGATCAATGTATTATCAAGTAAAATTTCATGCCTACAACTTTAAATCTTGTTTAAACAAGAATGTCATTCTCAATAGTCATAATCTTCAGTAGGAAACAAAAACTATGATTAAATCCGTACCGGCTGCCACAATGCCTTCCAAGGACCAAGTCATCAGTGGGAACAGAAGTTTTGAAGGATAAAATTCTCCGAATCCTTGTCGGTGACCAGGATATCTTCCTAAGTACCTGAAACCGTAAGTTTAAATTAACGTTTTCTGAAAACTAATAGTTGAATATTTTGCTAGCTGTCTGGATTTCATTACAAGAACCTAAACTCAAAAGTATGAAAATTTTAGTGGAAGAAAATAGTTGTGATGGATTGTCACAGCAACATTCCTTGTCGACGGTCTAGATCTCAAGCCTGGACCTGAAATTCTCCGAGGCGGAACAACCCTGATGGACTGCTACAGCAAAATTCCTTGTCGACAGTCTAGATGTCAAGTCTGGACTTGAAATTCTCCGAGGCGGAACAACTCTGATGGACTGCCACAGCAAAATTCCTTGTCGACAGTCTAGATGTCAAGTCTGGACCTGAAATTCTCCGAGGCGGAACAACTCTGATGGACTGCCACAGCAAAATTCCTTGTCGGCGGTCTAGGATGTCAAGCCTGGACCTGAAATTCTCCGGGGCGGAACAACTCTGATGGACTGCCACAGCAAAATTCCTTGCCGACGGTCTAGATGTCAAGCCTGGACCTGAAAATTCTCCGAGGCGGAACAACCCTGATGGACTGCTACAGCAAAATTCCTTGTCGACAGTCTAGATGTCAAGTCTGGACTTGAAATTCTCCGAGGCGGAACAACTCTGATGGACTGCCACAGCAAAATTCCTTGCCGACGGTCTAGATGTCAAGCCTGGACCTGAAATTCTCCGAGGCGGAACAACCCTGATGGACTGCTACAGCAAAATTCCTTGTCGACAGTCTAGATGTCAAGTCTGGACTTGAAATTCTCCGAGGCGGAACAACTCTGATGGACTGCCACAGCAAAATTCCTTGTCGACAGTCTAGATGTCAAGTCTGGACCTGAAATTCTCCGAGGCGGAACAACTCTGATGGACTGCCACAGCAAAATTCCTTGTCGGCGGTCTAGATGTCAAGCGTGGACCTGAAATTCTCCGAGGCGGAACAACCCTGATGGACTGCTACAGCAAAATTCCTTGTCGACAGTCTAGATGTCAAGTCTGGACCTGAAATTCTCCGAGGCGGAACAACTCTGATGGACTGCCACAGCAAAATTCCTTGTCGGCGGTCTAGATATCAAGCCTGGACCTGAAATTCTCCGGGGCGGAACAACTCTGATGGACTGCCACAGCAAAATTCCTTGTCGGCGGTCTAGATTTCAAGCCTGGACCTGAAATTCTCCGAGGCGGAACAACTCTGGTGGACTGCCACAGCAAAATTCCTTGTCGGCGGTCTAGATGTCAAGCCTGGACCTGAAATTCTCCGAGGCGGAACAACTCTGATGGACTGCCACAGCAAAAATTCCTTGTCGGCGGTCTAGATGTCAAGCCTGGACCTGAAATTCTCCGAGGCAGAACAACTCTGATGGACTGCCACAGCAAAATTCCTTGTCGGCGGTCTAGATGTCAAGCCTGGACCTAAAATTCTCCGAGGCGGAACCACTCTGATGGATTTCCACTGCAAAATTCCTTGTCGACCACAATTTCTTATCAAAGATCTAGATGAGTAGCCTGGACATTAAAGATCTCAGTGGAAGAAATCAAATTTTACGGATTGCAACAACACAGTTCCCTGTCAACGGTCGAGATGGCAAGCCATGACCTGAAATTACTAGTTGAAGAAAATAATTCTTATAAATAGAAATACCGCCATTCCTTCTTATTGGCTTGAATGCCATTGTAGGATCTGACATTTCTCTTGAATTTATGAATTGATCCAACTTACAGTAGTTAAAAATTCTATAACAGCTTAGTAGTCTCAGGTACTGTCTGTACTTGGGGGGTGGCGGAGGGTCAATTGTGAAATAAAGTTTGTAAATGAATATGAAAATATTTCTTTTTATTTCAATGAACGATAAAAATCCTTAGTAATAGTTTAAAAAGATAACACACTATTGTGAATGAGCTGGTTTTAATGTTCAATAAAACTTACAAAACATTCTTATTCTGGCTGCATTTTCACAAAGCTAAAATAGGCTGCATCTTATAATTTTGTCTTTTAGGAGACTTAAAAAACTCTATTGCACTTAAAGAAATACTGTAAAATATATAATCTCCTTTTCACCTATAACAAAATTATGCAGTGTTCAATAATATTTATCGTCACTGTGTTAAATAGAAGAAAATAAAAGAACCATTTTTCACTTTTATATTTCAGGGGATTTAATACCGTCTTCAGGAAGTTTTAAATTAAGTTAATACAAAATCTATAAAACGTAAACAAGAATCATGAAATGATAAATTTAAAACACAGTGCATAACATTTGATAAAGTCCAGCTGACGTAAAATTTTTCTTATTTAATCTTGTTCGAACAGTTGATTTTTAGAAAGGATGGAATAAAACTTTTAATTTTTGACAAATTTTTAATCTTTAACAATAATTTAAATTTATGTCTTTAAAAATTTGTATTAAATTTAGACCAAATGGGTTTTTTTTGTCTTCAACATGATTTAATGAGTTTGCTCTACGTGCTTTAGTTTTAATCTGTTGTAATTTTCATCAGGGAATGGTGGTAGTTGGTGTATTCCTTTTAATGTAAAACACTCTTGTTTATGTTCTAGACCATGTCTTGCTAATTGGTTTTTCTTTATTTTTATGGAATATATCAAACCTATGCCCTGTCATACGGATTCATAAATGGTTAGATGTTTGGCCAATGTATTGTATGGAGCATTACTTGCAATTTATTTGGTATATTAGATTTTTTAGAATTACAGTCATTGTTGTCAATTATAGGATGGCTTTATATGAAAAATATATATCAAAGGGAGATGTTGCGGCAAGCCAATCAACCTTTTCACCAAAACTACTTCCTTTTAATATTAGTATTTTTAAATAATTTGTTTAACTATTTTGCTACCAGGCAACTTATTTATAGAAAGGTGTGTCTCTGATGTTAAATTTCCAAAATATACATGTACGTATATTTTATATACGTAAACTCGAGACCGGTTGCAATAAAACTATTGCCATTGTCTGCTAACGACACCATTTTGAGGAAGGAACCACCTCACCCGAGCCTTTACCTGAGACTACCTCACTGGTTGTTTCTGTAGTTGTAGTTAGAATATTTAAGTTTCATTCCATTGATATTTGACCATAGATTAATTTTAAACTGTTAAAACTATCCAATGCAAACAAACCTCTTTTTAACAACTTATACATGTAATTAACAAATCGATTACATGGTATAGTTGATACGCTAAATATTCTACAGTTACACGATGGGATTAGCTACTGAGTGGTAAGAAAGTTTTGATATCAGATGATGTATATAGTGTCGACTACAGTAACTCACCTAGACTTATAAATGAACTCAATCAGATATAATACAAATAACATACGGGTAGTGGAGCGCACAGAATTCAAGTACGTATATGTTACAATATACCTAATATATTACGCTCAGCCGAAAAAATGAGTATACATGCGCCAAAATGGAGCTCCTTCTTGTCTATGTATAAATAAAGATTCATATAAAATTTAAAGCACACAAAAAAGACATTTTTAGAAATATCTTGCGGATGGATAGGGTACTTGTGTTACCATGCCACATCTAAAAATGTCATATGACTGTACACAGTTTTGCTTACAAAATTTATTTCTTCTGCGATTTTTCCCGTCACTGTACGGTTAACCGCAATAGCAATTTAAAAGTGATCGCTATAAATCAGTAACCATATATAAGTCAATTCGTTTTCGATATATTGTGCGGTCATACAGACATACAGAAATTAAATCTTTCGTCCTTCTCAGATGAGTGGCTTCGGCACTGTCAATCGAATTCCTCATAGTGCATGTTTGGAGTTGTAGTTGTCAAAATTTAGTATTAGTGTTTTCATTTGTTTGCAATGTTTTCATTTTAACTTTAATTTGAACGTTGGGTACTGTTTGATTAACCATTTAATAATAATTAGAAACCTCAACCTGTTTCCGACAGAAGTAGAAATATGAATGACAGTTACATTATTTCAGTTTATGTACATGAGTGAAATATATTTTAATACATAAACAAGAAATGGGAATCATAACTAGAAATGTATGTCTTAAAAATATTTCTTATATTTTATAAATACAACTGTTACCAGACTTTAAATCTAGTTCCATAATATATACGTATAATAAACAAAATATTTAGATATAATACTTATACAAAGTATTTACCCTTATATCAGATGTTAGGACTAAACTCGGCACAGACGCAGCGCCTTCATGCCTACCGGGCTAGGAGTTGACTGATTTGACCCTGTTTCGTTTGAAAGTGCTTGTTTTGGGACGGAGGGGCGTTGAGACAACGATCAGTTGAGTAAACGCCCTAGAATGTCTTATTTGAGGTTAGATGCATTATAGGGTCTTTGAGTCAACGACCCCTTAATACAATATATTTCAACTTATTCTGAAACTAGGTTGTTGATTCTACGAACCTTTTTTCTACTTTTCAACTTTTAATTTATATTTGGGCCGTTGATACAAAGATCCGTAGTGTAAACGGCCCCAATTTAATGAATTAGATAAAAAATATAGAAAAAGGGTCGTTGTGTCAACGAACCCACTTGTAGTTTCTATTCTTATATTCGGTATATGGGTCGTTGTGACAAAGAACCATTGGATTGAACTTTTAGTTTTCTTAGTAAATCGGGTCGTTTGTCACAACGCTTCGTAGAGTAAAAGACCCTCTGTTATTTGTTATTTTTTCAGAAAGGGTCGTTGAGTTCAACGATTAGTAGTGTAAAAGACCCAACACTGATATTGCAAATATAAAAATAGGGTCGTTGAGACAACGATTCGTAGAGTAAAAGAGCTGCCCCCGGTATAATCCTCGGTTCGCGCGTCACCGACATGCTAATGATACTAACCTGCATGAAAAGAGTCAGTCTCGCTGTGTTTTTTAACCGTAGACTTGGCCGCGGACTACTAACCTGCATGAAAAAGTCAGTCTCGCTGTGTTAAAACTGTCCCGGCGGAGTATGAAAAACAGACTGCGAAAATCAGTGACCTTTACGGCTTCCTCTCGCGATTTAAAAAGTGAAGCCAATGTCGTACAATTCTGTAAGATGCGTCAAATTAAAGCTCTTAATATTGGCAATCTATTGGTTTAACATTTTTAAATATTAAAAAAATTTCGAAATAATTTTTGATTATTGTTTACATTTTACATAGCGTTTACAATGACAAGAAAAAAAAAGTAGTAAGCGAGGATTTTTTTTATTTTTTGGTCAGACAAAATTTGTCAACGAGAAAGTTGTGTGAAAATAGATGAATTTTTTTTTGTAATTTATCATTTTTTTTATTTGAAGTTTAGTTTAGCCTGTAGTAGCGTATGAAGTGATGAGTGAACGTTTCTTTTTTCTGCCGGAACTGTAGTTGGCGCATTGGCTCACTGATACCGTATTAACTCAATAAATTAGTTTATTGTGCAAATAAAAATACCTATTACGAAAGAACCAAAGTTAATTTAACTAATTTATTAGTTTTAAAAAATATTGTGGGTTTAATTGTTATTGCAATTATATACTTTATCCGTAGCAATAACTGTATTATTTACAAACGGTGTTCAACTCACTGTTGTTCACTCGGTGTTTACTCACACTTGTATTCTATGTTTAACTAACTATTAATATTGAGCAATTACAACATATTTTTATACAGATAAATGAATAATGAAAACAACGAATATATTTTTAAACATTTTTAATATTTGTACGAATACTTGTATTTAAAATTTAGCATTATTCATTTTAATTATGTTTTTAATATTTAACCTCTTCATCATGAAATGAGTATTATTACGGTATAAGAATTTATCTATACTAGCGTGGTAAAATAGATTTCTAGTTATTTGATAATATTTTTTCGTGGATTTTAAAATTGGAAAATTAAAAACGCGTCACATTTACAATTACAGATGTACTAGCTACTATAACGTATTGTTAATTACTCTCAACTTAATAGTTCCGTTTTTCACTTCTATCGGCAGTCCCACGAACTGCTACTGTAATTTTTTTTTTTTTTTTTTTTTTTTTTTTTGTAGTGAGACAATACTAAATAAAAATGTTATAATTTATCTAAACTAAAAATGTGCATTTAGACTATTTCTGTTTCTGGCATTGCTACATTATTTGTCATGCTCATCTAAGATTTTTTATCGTATTTTAATATGCCAAAATGCTACTTGATTATTTTAACTTTTGTGTTATCTGGAATCCATTGTAAGGTCACGATTCTTTCAGAACCTCTTCTATCCCACAACTTTTCGAGAGCATAAGAATTGGTTTCTTTAATAAGAGGTTCCAAACAGTATTAATAGTAAAGAATAGTAGAGCTAGACTATTTCTTTAAAACAACTTTTTTGCACCTGTATGCCTTGGTATAAAATTAGATGCTATAATCTACACGTGGTTGAGTTTGATAGATGCGTAGCCAATTTATAGGTGGTTGGTCAGAAGCTACTGGTGGTTGTGGTGTATTACGCATATGTGGAGACTGAATAGGCCTAGGAGGTCTCATACCTGAAGTAGAAGGTCTTTCCTGATGATCATAATATTCGGAGTTACTGTATATTGGTCAAAGTACGGATCCTGGTTGCACTCCTCTCCATTTCAGAAGAGTTATCTTTGAAAGAAACATCACTTGGTCAATATTCGATGTCTTTTTCAGTGCCATCTGAACGTACGTTGACTTCCATCACTATGACTCACATATGTACTCAGTTTTTTCTTTCAAACCATGTCTAATGGAACTCGAATGGTTAAGTTCACTCATAATGATTGAAATGATTGGCAAAAAACAATAACTCAATTCACTCAAGGAAAACAATTACGTCACTGGAACTTCACGCCAGCCCACCGAAGTAAAGCACGCCAAAACTGTCTGAATCAGCTTACTGTATACAAACCACGCTGACTGAATCAACTGAATCACATTTCTCAAGTATCATATTTTTAACAATCACAATTACGGGGAACATTTTTTAACTGATATGTGGGGTTTATTAGTATAAGTAGAGGCACAAAATAGGTTCTGAAAAATTTAATTGCCCGTAACAAGAACGCAAAAATTTAAATCCGTCTAATGATAATGTGTTCGAAAGTTCAAGTTAACAGTATTGCTGCAAGAGCGCTTACATACTCGTGGCGAATGGGAGTTGTTTCAACGTTATGGACATCAAAATGACGACAGTTTATGGGTTTGGTACAGAGTACAGTATAGATTGATTTACATGCGTTAGACTCCCTGGCTTAATGGTTACTAAATGTTCTACATGATTCATGGCGTGTGAAGAGAGAGAGGTCGGTGTGTAGCTGCGCAGCTCGAGGTGCTGACGTCACTGCAGTTTGTTGGGATTAAAGAAATTTCTACATCATAGAATCTTATATACCATCCCTCAATCGCGTGAGTGCGAATCAGGAGAGATAGGAGGCGACATTATCGTGAATATCGGCACAGTGTCCTACTTACCCTTTCCTGTATTGTGTTTTTTCTTAGATTGACTGAGCAGTGTCCTTTGATAGTTTGCTGATAATCTTATGCTAGATGTCGTGTTTGAAATGGGCACGTAGTATTAGATAAATAAAAGGAAAGATCTATTTGGAGCTTCTCTTAATTGAAGAAATAGACGGTGGGTATATTGTTAAAGATCTGGCGGGCCATTGTTAATAATATATGCGATAACTCTTGATAGAGAGTTCATAGAGATTTAAAACTTGGTACA
>NW_025783828.1:0-27510 GCF_021130785.1 Homalodisca vitripennis
TTTGTGAATGAAGCACTAATTACGCCCAAAAAGTACCTCAGAATATAACATAAATGTGGGGCGAGTTTAGCTTTTCTCGTGTGAGCCGTTACAATATTAGTCGGGGGTCTCCAGACTTTTTATTAACCCTGTATATAAGTTGTTGTTAAAATTAAATAAACAACAACTATATATATATATATATATATATATATATATATATATATATATATATTATATGTAGTTGTTGTTTATTTAAATGAATAGTTCATATGGGTTTATAAATGTACTATTTATTTAAATTACAGTGACGATCATCTTGGCTAGATAATTATTGCCAAGACATTACATAGAATGAAAATTTCAACTTCCGGTTTACACTTCAAAAACCGTGGGTAATCCAAACTAGGTAATACATGTGTTTGCTTAGATTAATAGTGTTAATTTTTACGAGTTATACATTTCTTAAATACGTGGATCGTGTATCACCAGACCATGTGTCGTGTATCATGTTTCTCTGATGTAACCAGGTAAAACTTCAAAAATTACACATCATTTCATTCTGGTAGTTAAGGCTACACGTGTCCTCTAAGTTACATGTTATACATCATGCTGGAACTCAGTTTGTAAAAAACGTGTCAATTCTATGTAACAGTCAGTGTTCACATAAATCTCATCTAATGCCGTTGGAATGCCATGTACAGGCATCTAACTAAATTATTGCTATATACACATAAAGCATTATGTAAGGTCATTTCGTTTTAGAGAATTCGTGATGACAGTAACACAGACAGGTAAAAATAAAGCAAAACCTTGATTCAGCCTTTGGGCGATAGACATTGCTAATGCTCAGCAAATTATCAAGATACAAAACGAGAACATTAATAATACATTTTTAAGTGCAGCAAAAAAAATTATTCGTCATCCTAAGAATTTGCTTCAAGTTATGGAGGAAAATTGAGAAGTAATTATTATGATATTAGATTATATTTTACATGTTTCTGCATCTAAACTATAAAGACTATCTATCGTATTCATTGTATTTAGAAGAAAATACTTCTATGTTTTTAACGTAGTGAACACTAATTAATACATTCAACATTAATTTTATTTTATGAATCATTATAGTTAGATCAATTATAAAACTTTGAAATCCTATACAAATTGTTTGAACCCGCAATGATTGCACAAAGACATTTTTAATAATATAGTATATTGTAGGCTTGTACGACACAAAAAGGTGGCAATCTACGGAATAAATCAAACGGGTTTACGAAGTGGAGGGTGAAAATAACATTTTCTAAACATCAAAGTAAAGTACCATTCACATCTAAATTGCTGACTGAAAGGTTGGCTGGTTTTCCTCCATTCCTGCTCGAGATATAATGCTATTATTAATAGATAATTATGTACTTTTCTAATCAAAATATAAAACTGCTATTACTTTTTCTGCTTTGTATGATGTAAGAGCCATTAAAAAATGTTATAACTAACTCTAAAGCATGTATATTAATTACATTATACTCATAAAGGACTCGTGGTATTAATTTCACTTACTACTTCAAAATAACTTATATAGAGAACAATTCCTATTGGTTGTAGAAAGGTGACTAGAATTCCAGTAGCATTGTTGCAACAATTGTTTTTTATTTGCAGTAATTTGCAGTATTTTGAAGTAACTTTCTGCAACTAATTTCTATTTACCTTACTGGCAATGTGAAAGGAAAATAGAAATAGGTTTGAATGTTTTTAATTTTATATTGTGTTTAATCAAATTATTATTACTTTAATAGTTTTTTAAGGACTTTTAGACTTGGAAGGATGATTTAAATAGTAGAACAGGGACAAGATTAATGGTATCTAATAAAATGTTATGTTTTGATTATATATTTGCAGTTCTGGCGAACATAAAACCAACATTCACGTACATTCATGTAAAACACTTTAAATAATAACCAAGTTATGTTATTGTCAGCCAGTAAAAACAAAGATTCAGAACTTTGCAATTTCCAACCGAATAGTCGACCGTTCATGCTGTTGACTGAGACTTAAAGAATAAATGACTTGAATGAATAATGAATTTTGATTCAAATTTGTCAAGGTTAAGCATATTTGATCAGAGAAAAAGATTGTTTAATATGTTTAGCTCAGCTCATTCAAATGCCTACCATTTCAAACCATACCAATATTAGCATGGCTGACAATCGATTTATTCTCATTGGAATATGCTCTATCGATAAAAAAACCAAAATCTTGATTTATGGCGTACACAATTAAAATGACTAGTGTCACAGTCTAATAAAGCATGTGGTGTTTTGGTTGATTTTTTAGTCTTTTTTCAAATATTTTATGCGAGTTAACTTTGTGTATGAAATAAAAAAGGGGTTTAGGTACAGAAAATTAAATAATCTAATGAATAAATTTTTATTGTAATAGTGAGTTAAAATTATTAAGATGCTTTATTTAATTCATATATATATATTATACTATATATATATTATATATATATATATATATTATATATATATATTAATTTAATTTAATAATTTTGATATTTAATTTATGGCTGAGTTATAATTTAAAATCAGCCATAAAAGAACCAAAAATTCTATTACTGTGGAGTTTAGTGCACGCAAAAATATTAAAGAAAAAAAATTCAATGTAAACGTTGGTGCATCAAAGAGACTACCCTGATATAAAATGCAATTACTGTGCAGGTTGAAACGACGAAGTTCCCACTTGACACAGAACCGTTTCGCAAAGTCTAGCTCAAGAACTTCCTACTCTAAAGTTTTAAAAACAGGTTTATTTAACTACTTCAATACTGATACTATGAAACTAATATAAAAAGGAAAAACTTTGAAAGAAAATCATCAGAGAAAAAGTATACTCTATTTGAAAAATATGTACATAATTTACATCCAGTTTTTTCAGAAAAGAACAATGATTTGGTTGGCATATCAAATAATTAATTTAACTTGAAACTTTATTTCCACTTAGTTCAAGGAAATGGTTTAAAATTTAATCACCTGTTTATTATAATAATAAGAAATATATACGTAGATTCCGTTATTGTCGCTGAGCCAACGGTTAAACACTGCGGTGTCTCTAGTTTATATGTCTATAATTCGTTCTATAATTACCAAACAATATTGGTATTGTTTTATATTATATTTATTGTATTGTTATTAAACAATAAAAAAGAATATTGTTTGAAAACAACATAATTATTGGCAATAACCCAAGATCTCCGGTTAGGCAAGTTGGTTACTTTAAAATGATGATGTCCTCCTTTAGTAAATTATCCTAATTAATATCGAAACGGAAATCTTTTTGAAGGAGATTGACTACCTCATATATTTTTTCCCAACGTGGGAATTGCCCTAATGCTACCCTATCACCAGAATATTACACACGATTACATATTGCTAGCACAAACATTATTGAGCTGGCTGTTAAACTTTGTGAGCTCAGTGTTCATGCATGAGAACAAATCGGATTTGCTTTGGACAGATATTTCTCCGTACAGAACGATGTTACCAGTTTTTGCCGTTGGTTTTCTTTTACACAGTTACATTTTAACATATTCATATTCGTACTAAAACAACTCGTATTGTAATTAAATATTATAATTATAAGGGTAACTGGCAGGTTTTTTCATTTATTAATCAAACTTGTCTTATTTCGTTTAAACAGATTTGTATTTTCAGAGGAAATATGTGTTTAAAAATGTTTTTGTAAATTTTTCACGTAATAAGACTGAATAAATATTTTCGACATTATTTTTCAATAGCAGTATACAATTAAGTGCTAAATTGGAGGAAGCTCACCATTTAAACATTCAACCTCTAGAATTTATATTATATTACAAATTTTTCGTAGTTATTTACAATCATTAGACAGCACGGGTAGTGTAAAAAAGGACTCAATGAGGTTCAAAATAAAATTTCAAAACGAGTAGACTATCATAATAATTATTGTAGAGGCCGAAAACTTTTAAAAAGCTTTTTAGTCGTCTTCAATTTAATTAGTATTATAATATATAATTATACGCTTTAGAAACTGGTGATATGTATAGTATATTGAAACATCATACAATAACCTTAAGGTAAAATGTGAGTACAAGATGTTTTACAATTTTCGAAAATATATTACAAACACTGAAAACTTCTTAAGTATTATTTTCATTAATTTATTTACTATACTACCAAATGAAAGAACGAAACAATTATCTAATGTTATTATAATTTTCAACAAATTTGAAGTCATCTTATAAAGTTTCTTTTATATAAGAAATGCTGTATTAAGATAAGTGAAGATTTGTAACTTTTTCAAAAGGTTATTATGATTGCAAGGTATTCCTAAAAAATCATATAAAATATAACATAAATAATCATGACTAATTTCACAAGTATGTTTTATAGATTGCTCAGATATATATCACTATTATTGCTTTGAATATAAATGCATTAGAGATAAATAATAGATATAATACTTCGTTACTTAATTAAGATTTGTTAGTAGCTAACAAAACATTTCTAAAAAAAAGAAGCAGTTTATCTTCATGCTAGTCCCTGCTATATTATTCTGACCTTTATCGTCCACTGATTGCTGCTGTCACATTTTCTTTGTTGTACACGGCTTGATTAGAGGGTAACCTTATATATCTCCCTACTGAAAAAACATATTATAAATTTTCTATCTGCAGTAAACATTCCTTCATATAAATTAGTGATTGTATTCCATAGTTTTAAAATAAAATAATGGAACGGCTGTGTAACTTTTAACCTATTTCATTAAAAATAAATGGGGGACAGAGCTTGTTATAATTCTGAATACCAAAATATTTGTTTGTGATGAATACTAAACGGTTAAATGAAAACTTGGTCTAAACTTAATCACTTGAAAATCAGTTATTTTCGATATACCAATGTTACCGTTTTTACTGGCACATTGAGGGGTTAGCTTTGAAATTTAAAATAAAATTTTGTGAAGGTTTAAAAATAAAAGTAAAATTCTTCTGAAATAAATAAAGTTCAAACTTAAAATAAAACTTCTTTATAAAAAATAATAACTGGAATTAAAATTAAAATAAAATCTTTCTTGATGACTTTTAAATTTGAAACTTGTAATATATTCTTTCACTCCCAAAAAATGTACAAAGTTCTTACCAGTTTGTCTTTAATTCAATTTTCCAAAATTCAAACATTCACACTATAATCTGATCTGGCAATTCTTCACTTTAAATTTATCTTCGAAATTACAATTTATAATTTGTTACTAATTTTTTACTTTACTTTAAAATTATTCTTCAGTGTTAGAGATTCAAAAATCAAAAATATTGCTGAAGCATCTGTAACAACCACAAAACTCTTTTAGTATTTTTACATTACAATTTTATATACATGTGCTCACTGCATTAACAAGTTTTATATTGCCACAGATCAAAAGGACAAGTTCCTAAATTCCCATTAAATTTAATTTTTACAATATTTCTTTCCCCAAAATCATTCCCAAAATAAACTAAGAATGTATATTGGACTGGACTCCAGTTAAAAAGTTCACTTACCCGCAGGTTTCGATGACGATTAGCAAAAAGATTTACTCTAAGCACTTTCAACTCCTTACTCGTTTACAATCACTTCCGAATTAACTGAGACGGAGGTTACGGCACGTCTACCTCACCCCACCTCTCAATTTCGTTATCAAACACTGCCATCTGCGATGTGCGCCTCGCCTATAGCAGCCTCTTTTGTACGGTCCAGTCCTTATCATTCATCTGGGCTTACTCCTTCCAACGGTAATCCAGCTACCCCAGAAATATTATTTAATACAATCGGCACACCAATGTTCGAAATTTACACCTCTGGTAATCTTATGTTCTTCATTAAATTGGTCGAGTTCATTTCCATTGCAAAGCATAACTACATAGGATAATGAACTCACTGCTATTTTACCCATAGTTATCTTAATTCCCCCCACAAATCCCCCGGTGTGCTCCACTTGTCCTGCAAGGTAAGGTAACACCTGATGTATGGCTTTGGCGAAGAAGTTTCCAGCTTCCAGGTAAACAAATCATTTATTGTGCTAGAAACCTATGCTTCTATCGTACACACGTTAATAATTGTAACCGGTTTCCTCAAATGCGAGAAACTCTAACTTCTTTGGTATTGTGGCTTATATTATTTAACAAACTGAACAAAATACGTTGGTAAACGAGTTTTTTAGCTCTTTAATTGCTTTAAATATTTATTAATAAGGAAATATAGGTCATAAAGCACTTATTGCATGCTATTAAGATTGAAATCTCATTTTAATTTCAGAAATATATGAATCAAGTTGATGCTGTTGACTTATGCACTACAGTAAATAAACTAATAAGCACCCATCAGATTGCCCACAACCAAACAGTCACCAATTTGAGGGCTAAATGGGGACTTCCAATAGTGACAGTTTATAATAATTTATATAAAAATGGATGTTCTAAAATTAATTGCTTTTAAATTAAATTTATTATTTTCATAAATACTAATTTAATTTAATTCTCATTATCAGACATTTCACTTGAGGTAAAGTTTCTGGAGATACAAACATATGGACCCAACAACATACAATGGCGCCTCCGATTTATTCAAAATTGAATCAATGATCCAGGTGAGTTCCTACCAGAAGAATACAAGATAAAATTTTAATATTTTAATAAGAATATACTCTAAGAATTACACCGCTACATACCTGTACTTAAGATTTATTAATGGCAGAGAAATCAGAGAAAGCTGACCGACTACTTTTTTCATTATAAACGTTTCTAAGCCTGTTATAACAGTGAATTAAGTTGCGTGGTTAACGTATTTTTAATCGAAAATTATCTTAACAAGCAATGTTACTTTACGAAGATTTTTTGTAAAGCTATGACCTTTCTTAACGGTACCATAACAAACACCATATTGGACAGAAAATGCCGTGAATTTACAAAGTCACTATTACATATACAAACCGTACTTTTTACCTATCATAGGGACAATGATTAATTACCTACACGCATAATGAAAAACTTTAGTAAACTACCAAAAAATTAATAATCATATTCTCTAAACAGAATGAACCTATAATGTATTTTATTTTAGGCAACCATAATAAAAAATTAAAATTTATTTGGCTAAAGGTAGGTGAAGCCTATTACACACTCTGAGCTGGAATATTTATTTCTATTAGTCTGTGTGTACGTACAGAATTTAAATAAATGTTATTTATGTAACATTTGTCTGTCCATACAATAAACCAACAGTAAACTGATCTATAGACTTAAAAAAGTGTATGAGGCTAATTTCAATAATTTAACAGTATCAAGAGCGATGATGATGTATAATACTCTGTGGGAGTTCTATAGTTATTATGGGTTTCTATCATCGGATCGTGAAAAATATAAAAAATAATCAAATTTTTAAACAAACTGCAGTACACTCGTTATGACATTATAAAATGAATTAAACACGGTGTTGCATATATTATATAAATTACACTTTCATGATAATTTATTTTTGGTAATAAATGTGTACTGCTCCTCAAAGTGAATGCTGAAAACCCCTGACAATCAACTTCAATAAGGTCATTCCAAATTGAATAACCTGTTTTAACCGTTTTGTCAATCTAATTTCCTTTCTAATATTTATTTTAAGAAGCTTAGATAGAGTAAATTTGATCAATTCTTGGGCACTCTGAAACTACTGGAAGTAAATAAGGCACAAAACGATCATTATGGTTGATTATTTAAAGATGGGGTGCAGAATTTAGTCCGAGTATCCTCAGAGAAATAGTTGTTTTTTCTGTAATCACAATGTCTTTATATAACTTTCTGCAATGTTTATAGACTGATTTGTAAAATTTTTAATTTACAATTACCCAGTATCCGTATTAAATTATCCTTCAGAATTGAGATGAAGACTTCAAAGATTGTATTGAATTTACATAAAACTTCGGACCTAAAGTTTTAGCAGACATAAATTAATATTAAAATTAAGAAATTTACTAAAAATAATCGTATATGGTTAGTGAATAAACTAAATAGGTACTTTAAAAGGTTTTTAAACCGTTAATAATTTGTTTAAGTATTGAGAAAGAAGACAGTAAAAGGCAACTACTTTAAAACTGATTATATTGTTCGCCTACGAGTATTAAAATAACAAAATAGGTTATTGAATTTAAGTATTATGTCAATCAATAGGCAATGTTTCCTTCAAGTATGTCTGTGGAGTATTACAGATAATAAAAACTGGAAAACCGTTTGTCTGACAAGTCGTGGCGGCCGCAACATTAAGTCGTTTTTACTGCTCCTACAATGTACCGCCAAATCTTATGTAGGATATTTAAAATCAAAATTCTAGCTTATAAATAAAACAAACTCTTATGATGAATCCTTTAATAACAAACTGATATAAATGAAATTTAACAATTACTACCAAGCCTTAGTTGTGAGCAGAATTTTCGATGCAGGTAACAAGTATATTTACGTTCTCTTGAAAAAACATACGACAGCAGCATCTGCAGATAACAACCGCCCCACAAGCCTGCCGTAGCCGGCCAAAAAACCGACACACTGTCAAGCTCACCGCACACTTACTGAAGCGAATAAAGAAAAAAGTCGATTTATTATCATAAATAACTCTAAAACATAAATAACGTAAGTATTAACATTATATTACACTTTACTAAATCACTATTTCTTCACGGTCGTATTAAAGTATATGAAAACGTATAACTTTCACCTCCAATTAATGAAAGAGGTCCCAATCACAGACTTAGTTACAATGGGCCTCTAACAATATCGTTTTAATAATATTTTTAAATTCAAAAGTACTGAACCTATTTCACTTTGTAGAAATAATTAGTAGTTGGTGTAGTTGGTGACAAGTTTCATTGTAAGTGAGAGTTTTTATTTCGTGGTAATTCACTATTTTATATTCTTAACAACAGTTCTTTTAAGAAGAAACCTACTTTTTTCCTTTGAAAATAAATATTTTCTTTAGAATAAAAAGTATTATACAAATTTTGTGTCACATTCTGTTCAAATAGTGATATTCACATCATGGTTTTTAACTCATTACTTATATTATATATCAAAAATACATATATGAGTTTTACGATAGAGAAACTGATACAATACATTGTTCCAAATGTTATTGTTAATAGCCAGAAACTTTTTGTAAATATATTAAACAGTACAGTATAATAATTTAATAAAATAGATTACTTACAGGTATGGCTGGAATATTCATGGAAGGTTTTATGTATATTCATGATAAATATAAACTTAAAAGCTGCATTTAGAGGTCAGAATAAGCTCTTGTATATTCTAAAGGCCAATTAACAATTAATAAAGAATAAATTCAGAAACAAAATCTTTCAATTCTCTGCAAATTTAAGGAACTAGTTCTCTTGAAAGCAGAGGGTAACTTTGGAAAACATACATTAAAAAGTTAGAAAAACATTATTAAATTAAAAAAAAAAATCTTTTATTGCTCGGAATCTAAATTACTGTACATTTAAAAACTATTATATTTTCATTTTTGTCACTTTTTTAGAGAGCCAAATTATAGGAAACTGGTGAGAACTTACTATTAAAAGTAAAGGCAAAAATATTAAGTAAACCCGGTTTACTACCAAACACAAAGGCATTAGTTTTGGGGTATTTTATGAAAAATTATTAAAAACAGGAACGGAACGTTCCCCTCTTTTAGCGACCAGAATAGCAAGCCACAAAGCAAGACTATTATAAGCAAGAAACTATTTTACATATGAAAGGATTGTGTCGCTGACACTTGTCCGTAACAAATGCGAATGAGCTTTTTGTGATAGCACCTCGTTGTAAAAGAAAATATACTTTACCGCATAATACACAGCTGAGACTCATCGCACCCTCCTACTTACTATATATGATACTAAATATATAAAATTTTAGATAAATTAGGATGTAATAATTATGTCATGGTAATCTCAATTTAAATTTACTAACATTATATTTTAAATGTTTTTAAGATATAAAAAATTGATTTAGAAATTGTTGATAATATATAAGTTAAAGTCAATTCTCATATTAGTGGTATCTATATTAAATACATTTAACTTAGTTGCAAGGCACTTTTAACTCATATACGGATAAAATATTAAAAATAACAAAGTTTCCATTTGATTATTATATCACTATTACAGGTGAGTTGCTATTCATTAAACAGTCTAATCTCTTTTGTATTCGAAAACATACAAAAATAAAACTTGGTGCAGTGACTTATGTATACAATTGAACCTTTTATTCAATTAGTAGCTCTTCACCACCTCAGAGGCATGGCCTGTAAGGAGTCGTGGATGATGTGAATACAATTTCCAAGGAATTAATTAGTACATTATTCCGCAAATTAGGCATCAAAAGATTAATCTTTAAACAAAATGGCGGCGCTAGAAAGTTTCAATCCTGATATTACATGCAAGTTCAAGAATAAACTTAATTTTATCGTAAATATACCAGTTGAAGCTATAGAACTTCAAATATGATTACTCCGCATTAAAAGTGCACGCTAATTTTTTCTCAATTTTGTGATAAATTTACAATTTACTTTAAAGATATTTCGGATAAAGCTTTTGAATTGAGGTTTTTGGAATTACTTCTCGGCTGGTTAACCTTTCAAATATTGTGGTTAAATACAGGGGGGTGCAAAAGTAGGTATACAGTAATTAAATATGTTAAAGAATAAGTAGGTTTATTTCTACAAAAACTAAACTTTTACAATCCATTTTAAGAGCGTTAAGAAACAGAAATTAACTCTTAAAAGTGTTGTACTTCACCAATACACTTACTTCCTTTTGTGTTCAAATTGTTTGCCTTCACAGTCAACACACTGCTGTAAACCTTGAAGTTTACGCTTAAACACACTTTTCGGCAAAGTTCTTTATTTTCATCTATGTCTTGGCAAGCTTGGCGAATGAATTTCAACCATTCTGATTAAGATTCGCGAGGTTTTTTCGAAAAAACCTTGTCTTTGACAACTCCCCAAAAGAAAAAATCCATCGGTGTCAGATCGGGAGATCTTGCTGGCCATTCAACCGATCCTCTTCGACCGAATCCACGAGTTAGGAAACTCCCGATTTAGTAGGTCACGCACGATTGTCGCATAGTGGGCAGGAGCTCCATCTTGTTGGAAGTAGAATTTCCTTCATTACCCTGCTGGATTTTGATTTGTGGGTATAACGTCAGTCAGCATGTTCCTGTATGCATGTTGGTCTACAGTGTTATGAAAAATGACAGGTCCAATGACACCTTTTACATGAAATGCATAGCCCAAACTGTTTCTCCAGGTTGATTCAGCTGTTCTTCGAATGTCAAGTGTGGATTATCAAAAAACAGTAATAGACACAGTTGTGTCTTATTGACTGCACCTGAAAGCTTAAAATTAGCCTCATCGCTCCAAACAAATTTTTTTAATAATTCCCGCACCTTGAAGTTCCTCGTTTAACATTATCTCGCAAAACTGCAGTCGACGATCAGGGTCGTCCTCTATTAGCCCATGAACAAGTCTTGGAATGTACATTTTCAAACCTAACCGTTTCATTAGGCGTCCTAAAGATCTGCGTTCAATGCCCAGTTCAATTGATGCCCTTTTTCTTGACTTTTTTTTTGGGCTTTGAACATAGGTGCTGCGCGACAATCATTTCGTTTTCAGGAGTAGTGACAGTGATTGGTCGTCCAGCCTTTAGACCATTGCAGATAGATCCTGTAAGGTTAAACTTATCTCTTAGTCTATAAATACTTAATCTGGTTGGTGGTGGTGTATCAAACTTCTTCTCTCCATCTCTCTCGAACTCTTTCACAGTTTTCTGTCTTCCAATATTCTTTCAAAACCCATTTTCGTTGATCGTTGGTCATGTAACCAGCCATTATGACAGAAGTGTAATAATAACAACAGTAACAATGAGAAAAACATTGCCAGCTGTTAGTAGCAAACGTATTACACAGCTGATCAGGTGGCTAACTTGGGTATTACCCAACCAAACTAAAACTGTTATACCTACTTTTGCACCCCTCTGTATATCAATATTTGTTTCATTTAAATTATTCTACTCACACCCCGTGGACAAAAAAATAGCCGGATACTGAATTCATCTTAAATTAGGTGTTTGTGTAAAGTAACCACGCGCAACATGTGAATATTCTGCTCGTCATGTTATGGGCAAAACAATTTATACATTGTTTTAGGGGCGGAAATGACCAAAAAGTGTTTCTTAATAAAAAAAAATTTAATTTGAGGTTATATTTCTGTTACTGTGCTTCTTGTTATTTATTAATTTTTTTAGCGTTTTTAGCTCTTAATAGTTTATCTGAGTCTTCTGTGTTGAAAACAGATATTTTATAAACCCATATACCTGGGGTGCAGTTTCTTCCAAAAGGGAATAATTTTCTATTACTCATTTGTGGTGCTTTAACTCTAATTCTTTTTAAATAGTTTTGAAGGTTTTAACGTGTTAGATAGCGAGTTACGTTAGCATTTGAATGTTAGGAAATTAAATTTATTCTTTTTAAATTGGTATAGGTTTCTTTTCAGAGAGAATATATAAATAGTTGTTTCATTATGTGTTATTTATAAACAAAGAAAAGCTAATAAGTGATCGGAAGTAACCACGTGATCGGAACCTATATATATGCATAGTACGTGCATATGGTTAGGTTAGGTTTGGTTTTTTAGTTACCTTCTGTTCGTTTATTACACTATTTATTTCTTTGTTGAAAGTTGGTATACATTTCGTTCAAATTTATATTTATTCATGCCAGAAACCAGATTCATGTTATTACTTTATTAGTATCGTCTTTATGAAGATAAGAATATAAGGTTTTAGGGTATGAAAATGAAAAATAGTTGAATTTTAGAACATTCAAAGTGGACCTTCATTTGTTACGAAGATAATTGGAAGTTATGGTCAATGGAATGTACAATATTTGTTTGTTACGTTTCCTACAAAAAGCCAGTAATATTTTCAGGCATTTATGATCAGAACATTTACAATTGGATTTCTTACTGGACTACCTTGGGGTATTTTTTTCGTATGCCACCATCAGTGCGGGGAAGCACTGTCATAGACCGAATGCACTTGACAGGCCAATAAAAACTTTTATTCGTAGAAGGTCTAAAATTATCAAAAACTTTGTTTCTTTGATTTAAACTCCCCTGATTTCAGCATAATTGTTATTTCGCTTATCCAAATACGACGTAACTTATGGTTTAAGCAACGAGCAATAGTAGGTTGACGCCCGTAAAATGTACTCAGCGCAAGAAAACTAGTTCTACTTTTAATGTTTTAGAACTTCTTTATTTGTCATTTCCAAACCATTGAAATCTAATATTGCTTTATTCAGAAGGGTAACATTAATAGCTTCCAGATTTGAAACTGGTTTAGACACTGCGGTTATTCACTTTACAATTTCCAACTAAAATAATATAAGCGTGGTAAATAACAGTAATATTATATTTATTACTTATATAAGAGGTAGATAATTGTAACAGAAAATTGGAAAAATGCCATGCAGATTAAATTATGTTAGTTTCATAATTTAGTAGTGAGTGTATATGTATATTAGTTTATCTCATTTTGGGTATATTTATAAATAATCGACTATGCTCTCTGCATTGTGTATAGAAGTAGGTGAGAGTTGTGTACAAGAAGAAGGAGATGGGTAAATAGAAGGGAAGGAGAAAGAGAAAGCTCTATACACCTTCATAACTCTCAGTCGTCTGTCAGGATTTAAAACCAATCTACGACTTGTTCAAAATAAAATAAAATCAATACCATAAGTACATTTTCAATATTATTTTAACAACAGTGTACATTGTAACACTATTAAAATACTATAAATTATATTATTTCTCAATGGAAATAATGATTTATGAAACTTAACAGCAAAACATAATTGAATGTTTTATATATCAAAGAAAAGATACATTGTTAAAGAAATTATGAGGTTTATTCCCTCCCTCGCTTTCGAATCTCACAGTATTTTTAAAACACAATGGATCAGGAATGTCCATTAAGTGCAAGTACCCATTTTTATGTCTTCAAACGGTATAAAATTAAGTTTTATTCTTCCACTGCAGAAAAATCCCCAGTACAAAGAATTAATTATTTACTTACATATTTATTTTCAATGTTCATCTACTTTAAACTATATTAGGTAACAATAGTTATAAATATCTAGTAATACATACTAGGTAGTTTCATTGTTATGCTAATCGTTTAGTTTAGTAATCCTAGTTGTAATTACTTGTTTATGTTCATACATTAAAGGAATCTAGCAAAACTATGGTATGATATAAATGTTACGTAACTTTTGTACGTGAATGCAAATAAGGATAAAAAAATAGATTTACGTTTAACTAGTGTTGAAAATTAAGTTTCTAAGTTTTAATTCCAGCACCTATATTTCAATACAATGTTATTATCAATATATCAACTTGAACTTAAACTTAATAAATAATACTATATTCTTATATATAAAATTTATTTTATAAAAAATAATTATAACTCAAGGAATTAAAAGACTTACAAAATCTAAGTTTAAAGATCACTTCCTCTAAAAAACCTTTCCCTCAGCAAATTATTTTTATTATGTCCGCAACTAGTGTCCGCAAATCCTGTAAATTCCACTATTTATAGTGTATACCAGTATTTGTCTAGATTATATTTATACACAATTTATACAGTGAGTGATATATGTTATTACATTGTAAATAGGTTACACGAAAACCGATACAGCTTCTTGTGTAGGTACAAGGACATATAGCTACATATGGATTCATATGAGATGAATTTACATCAAAAGCATGTACAAGATCAGAGAGCTACCATGTTAAGGATACTTAGAGACAAGGTACGTTCCTTAATGTAATATCACAGAGTGGTTATGTGCAATGATTTCATCATGCTTATTAGTTTCTAGCCCGGGCTATTTCTGACTATTGATATAGGTTTGAAATTAAACCAATCAAACGATCTTGTGCAAATACTATACATATCCCACAATTTTACAACTTTAAATATTTTAATAGGTATCTATCTTGATCTTATAATATAATAAAATATAACATTGCACAATTGATTAGTCATGTATGGTTGCAGGGCTTTTGAAAACATTCTCGACTATTTGGCCGGCTAAGAAGATTATTTAAAAGAGGGTGAAATGAATTTGTGAAATAGTCATATTATATTATAAATATGTTTATTTAAAAATATTAAAAAACCTTATATGTTTTGTGAAATAAATATATAAGTATTTTTATGTAACCACAGTCTAAAATTCTGCTATAAAAAATAAATGCTTGTAATTAAGAAATCTAAAAAGATCATAATATTCTTGCCTGTATTCACTAAGGTCACAACAGTCAGTTAACTGTGTTTAAACATGCTTCGTGTACCCAGTGTTATTGTTAAATATTGTTTTCTTTGTGCTATTTCCCAAGTTTAAGTAAATAACTTTGTTGCTTTTCCTTTATTAACTCGGAGATGTGAAAAGAACTAATGTTGTTTTCTTTATACATATAAGATGAAAGATTATGTTGTGTGTGTGTGTGTGTGTGTGTGTGTGTGTGTGTGTGTGTGTGTGTGTGTGTGTGTGTGTGTGTGTGTGTGTGTGTGTGTGTGTGTGTGTGTGTGGGTGTGGTGTGTGTGTGTGTGTGTTGTGTGTGTGTGTGTGTGTGTGTGTGTGTGTAGAAATATACCATAACACAAAAGAAAATGTTTTTAAACCACTTATGTAAGATAAAATGTTTGTTAGAAACTGCAAATTAATTATTTAAGCAACAAGTTATATTAATACATACTTTCCTCCCAACATGTATAATGTTGCAATTTATTGACAATAAATAAACCGATACAAAAGAGTATTAAATTATCTTAGTTTAGTTACGATCAAGAGGACTTATTAACTGTAAGTTTACTGTAAGGACACAAACATTTTTGTGTGTTTCTTTTGTATATTTTTAACATTCATAATTTGCTATTTAATTTAAATGGTTTCTAGGGGAAAACAAACAGGTAGAAAATTTTTATATTGTGCCATGAAATGTATCCTACAACTTGAATAATCATGAGTTTTGTTCTTTGGAAAGATAATTATGTAATAATGAATTATATAACTAAAATTAAAAGTATTTATTTAAGACTTTTAAGATTTTTATGACAGATATTTTGTTACTTAAATTTATTTCAAAATCTAAAGCCGTTAGCTCTCAGTAAAACTATAATGCAATTTTGATGGAACCCTACAAATAATTTACTATAAGTAGACATATCAGGTACATTTTATTTCTGCATTTCTTAATAAAATTATTAAATGTTGATTCTTTTGACTTTAGGATGTGTTGTATGAATAGATGTATACACATAAGTCCCGACAACCAAATTTTGTCAAAAAGTATAAATTTGGGTATATTTAGACTGGTTTTTTATCTAAGGTATTTCATGTATGATAGTTAAGTCTTACTTGTGCACCGTTCAAGAAAATACATACCAACATAGATTATAAAAGCGTCTACTTTCAAGCTCTTTTGATTTACTTTCTGTCAAAGATTTTTAAAGCGCCATATTGATAGTTTGGTATTTTTTTTTAGTAAATAAAAAGTGTAACTTGATGAGGACAGATATGTTACTGCGATTTAATTGAGTCAGATACGGACTGATTAAATGCACTTTCGCTCTAATTTATTTACGGGTTATACTGTAGAATTGACGTTGTTGCAATGAACAAGAGAATAATTAATCCAGCTTATACTTAAACACGAGTATATACCGTCCTGCGATGTTTATGTTGCTATAAGTAACATAGGTTTTTTGCCATTATGAAGAAAATATGTGCATAGTATAACATAAAAAGTCTAATTTCTGTCAAAATGTATTAACTTCCGCCGCTTGTTTTCTGCTCATGATATAAGGGGTGGAGTGTGTTTTCCCTTTAACTTAAGTACAATTTTGAAGGAGACAACCAGTTTCTTTTTTAAAGACTTTTAAATATTATGTTTAATGCATTGGATGCTTTACTCGTCAATGTTCCAATCTAAAATAAAGATCAGTAACATTGCCTTTGTGATTTGCATAACACAGTATAATTTTTTTTAAATTTAAACGTAAACAAAGTTTTTTTCCGTTAGGGCTAGTTAACTTTGGATTTCGTGTTGTAAATTACTATAATTATTTTCCAGAATTATTAAATATTCTTAGAATCTTTTTCAACGTTTCCCACCTTTTAAACTTTCCTTTCATTCCTTCAAATATCTCAAAACCAAAATAAGCCAGATTGGTTCAGCCGGTACTCGAGTTTTAGTGAGACTAAAAACGCCGTTTTCACATATAGAGATTTTAATTTATATAATTTTTTTAATCTACACTTAAGTATTGGAAAATTAGTACCATTGTCTTTAAGTTTCTATCTATCTTTCATACAATTATTAAATATGATTTAGGTTGAGAGCAAATTCTACTCCAGTTATGAAACAAGGTATTTTTTGTAGATCTTCACTATAGGATATAGTAGATTCTAATTTAGATGCTAAATATTACACTTTAGTCTTTGTTTCAGTTTTCCGTCTGTATGACCACGAACTTCGATATCTTACTTTTGAACCTTCGTTTCCATTTAGGAATAATTAAGTTCGATTATAGTGTATGTTGCTACTACACAGGATTAAGGTGATGGCTAGAGAACATTTTTTCATCGGTCTAATGGCCACTCTGAGAATCGCAAGTGAAAAAATTCTTAAAGAAAATGAGAACTGTCATATCAAATTTGAACTTTAAAATTTTATCGTACATATTACAAACAAAATCTAAAAAAAATTTGTTTTTAAAATTTTTCAGCAAAAATATATTTTACTTCACGTGGAGAAAGAAAAAAACATTCTTGACATATAAAGAAAATAAATATAATATATATATAGATATAAATACATATATATTCAAAGGCTATTTAATTGTGTACGAGCAACATAAATGACTGCCGTAAACCCTTAATAATATTTTTAAATTTAAAAAATTTTAAAGAAAATATCAGAGATGTGATAACAATTTTAGTTCCTATTTCCACGTTTCCTGAGGGAGTGAGGACTATAAATTATGAAGGATTTTGGACGAACTAGATTTGGAAGATTAAAACCCATAAACTACACTTAAAGCTGGAGGACCACCTGCAACAACAGGCGTAATTTTCCAGTTCTCGCAGCAAATATTGTCAGTAAGACTACGATTGTATTATAAATGTTCAACATATACAAGAGTATTCTTGTTATAACTATTACTAGCCGCTGCTGAGTAGTATACTTTGGCCGTTCCTGGGACAACGCACCCGAGACCGGTTCTGGGACAAACCGTGTGGAGACCGAATCTGGGGACAGAAAATTGTTAGAGAGCGACTAAGAGTGTGAGTACGGGTAGTCAGAACCGCGCCGCGCGAATCACCACGCATGTCTTCGCTGTCCCGCCACCGACACCACGCGTTTTTATTTACCACAATTGTGAGTATGTATGTGTTTGTGATCTACTGATCAGATCTAAATAGACGATGTTGTTTACATGGTTGTTCTGGAGCAGTTGGTTGTTTTGGTCTACAAGTGTGATTGTGATCTGTTGAATCTTTCGTAAACCGCTCCGAAGATGTATGTAGTGTTTTTCTTGAGGTGATTGAGATATTTTGTAGCCGTGTGGTACATTAGGGGAAAAGGAAGTAGAGGATTGCTGTCTCCAAATGTTTGTGAGAGTGAACATCATGATTGAACAAGACTGTTGTTGACAATATTGCAGTGTATCTCGATGACATCAAACGGCTCTGAGATTCGGTGGATTCGATGCAATTACATTTTCATTTGATTTGAAGTAAGACGATTCTTTTTGTAAGTTTGTTGCATCAGATTTTTCAAAACCTAAGAGATCACTAACGGTTTTATCCAAGTAGAATTTAATTGGAGAATTAATCGATATTTTTTCACCATCTTTAAAGATCTTAAAAATCGTTAGAATTTACACTAAGATTCAACGATTGTATGTAATCTCTGAAACTCTTTTCAAGTTTTTCAATGGTCCAGTAACCACATTGAAGTATCAGTGGTTTCGGAATGAAATGTATTTCCAAGTCCCAAAAAATAGACTTTTGCATGTTGCAACAAGTTGTATATGTTGTTCTCAGAGTAAAATCCAACAAGAGCCATATAATACTCCGCGTTTGGATCCAAGTGGATGGGGTGTTTTAGATATGGAGAGTCAAGTACAGACTCAGTTCCAGTTAGTTTGAGTAATGGCATGGTTGCAGTTAGTTTTTATATTACTTATAATTCTATACAAGTTTTAGATGAAGTTTACTACCATCATGGAAGTCTTCAAAACCTCTTTCCATATATTTTTTTATTTCGTTGTTGAATTTTTTCTGCATGATGTATATCTTGCCTTCTAATTCCACTCAATTGAACTTTGGACAACCACATCATATGGCTCCACTGCTTTGCTCACTTGACCAATTCTCTGGTGGTTTTTCAGTAGGAAGCTGCCCCATATCTTTTCACCATTTACGGGTACTAGTGGGGACAATCTCGATCGCATTTATTATTTTTTTCCGATTTTACCAAATGCGATTTCAATAATTTCTTGACTTCGGATAAATCTTGTGAGACTTTTGATACATTCACTTGCAAGCCTCAATTATCTCGTCAGGAGGAAGGGTCTGAATTGGGTTGAGTTGGTATTGATCCAATTTCAATTTCTTCTCCAAATCTGTTGAAAATAAAACCACGATTTCCATGCATTTTTATTGTTGGACTTTTGTAATTTTGTAAAGACAGTTCGACTTTTGTAATTTTTAGCATTGCGTTCCAAGCCAACCCAGGTGCTGTGAAATACCATGCAGGATCTAATTTGTATGTATTGAGACATACATCCCTGAAGTTTTCCATAACATCTGCAAGCAGCAAGACATCGGTTTCGTTATATAGCATTGTATATTCTTTCATGTTCTGAATGTTAAAGGCGGTCCATACATCGCACGCATGTTTGTAATCTTCATTTGTTATGTGTTGTTTTATTCAGTCTATTGTAAAATTCTTCTTGACTAGGTAGTGATGTTTCACTATATTTTTCTATACTGTCCATGTAGTCGTAAGGAGTACACTCCTTTTCGTAGCAATAAATTGAGGGTCCTTACCATTGTAATATGTTGAGATGTGTTTGAATTGAGATCTAGTCAGATTCTTTGCCAACCTATCGAGACTTTGTGACATGAACTTGAATGGAATCGATGAATCGTAGTTCAATTCCACCTTCCACACTGACCGTAAAGGAAATGTACCGCTCCTCGTTGTTGGGTATCAATGATATGCGATTTTCGAACTTACCAAACTCTTTAATGAATAGGTGAGTGTCGTAACCTGCTAAAATTATGAATGAAAACAGGAATGAACCTAGGTTTTTTGAAATTGATGTTACACTTGTTGTGAGCTGCTCCTCTAAACAAACCCGTCAAATGGTTTATGGTCTCTAACACGATCATCACTAAGATAATTTCCACAGATATGACACGTAGTTGTAGATTCAAACATTTCCTGTTGCTCTTTTGTCATCAACTGCATGGGGACTATTGCTTCACTCTTGTAAAGTTCATTAATCCTTATCGACTCCTCAATCAATGATTTTACAAATACATGTGCAGCATCGTCCCCAAAGTATTTAATCGGTGGTTTTGGAAAAGCCGTCCTCTGACACCCCATACATACAGAAGGAAATGGCATTATGTTTCTGATATTTGATAGTGAAACGACTGATGAATTACCATTACAATCCACTTTACACGGTTGACATGTTGAAATAGGTGCTAGACAGCATTCAAAGTCTGCGTAATACACAAAGGGCTACTCTCATTGAGCAATTGAAATCTTTAAATCTAATTACAGTTCCTGGCTCTGGTAGTTCCAATTTCACAGCATCGTGTGTGTTACAGTCTTCTCTATGCTTGATGAGTAAATCCTCTCTCGTAAAGTGTTGCAAACACCTATTGCATATCCACATCTTATGTCCCATTTCGTGAGATCTGTGAACTAACCAAACGGGACATATCTTTGATCCAGCAGTAGTGAGTGTTTGTTTTTTCTCTGATAAACAGTAGATTAACATGTTTTTCCATCTCGTTATCAGTTATTCTCAGCGGGAATATATCGAACTTGTCATCATAAGCATAGACATTAACAGAAATTCCACTACGTCTTTCAAACTTTGCTATATCATCAAGTTTTATGGGGGCATTCGCAAGTTGCTAGTGCATGAAGCAGCTCTCGTTTGAAAGGTTCGTAATAGCTGATTCTTTCTGGATGAACCTTAACTGGATGTAAAGCTGCCAGAATAGACCACATAAAACATTTCTGATCTTCGTTTTTTACATTAATAACAGCCTTTTTGGATTGAATCCGTTTTGGTAGAACCACATAGCTGGATCCGTGAAAAGGAACGTATCGGTTGACTCTGATCTTCCAAGTCTTTCACACTTTTTAGTGACCAATTGAGAACCGTTTGCCTCAAACTCCTCCATCTCAACCAACATCTTAAGTTTTGCTGAGTTATAATAGTCAGACAGAGACGTTGTCGAGTAAAGAATTTCATTTTTTTGTTTTAAAGTTCATGACTTGAGTCACCTCCACATCGTTTATTATTTTCTTGAATTACAGCATGATAAACCATGTTTACCTTAAGATTTTTTTTCTTTTACAGCTTCCTGAAGTTTTTCAACAACGAGTGGTTTGCATATCTCAAGAAACATTTTTGGATCTTTGATCCCACGTTTGTTCATAATCACATACGTTTTCAATCTTCCCGTGAATGCCGACTGGACTTCTGATATTTCATCAAGTATTGTCTGTGACTCCTCTGGAGTACGTACCGGAACCAGATGAGGTGTTGAAGGTGATTCTGTTTCAGACAGAAGCTGTCTCTCTTCCATGGTAGGGCTAATCGAATTCTCACTATTAATTGTACTAGTCGGTGTCTCACTAATAATCTTTTTCACACCTGTAGGAATCTTTTGTGGTCTAGTCGGTTTTCGGATCATCGCTTCAAGAGCTATTATCGTTTGTATTGACCTTCGGTACTTGTTTGACTTCCCTTGGTCGTTTTGGGTATTTCTTTACCAGCATGTTGATGCCTGGAGTGGGTGCCGGCAGTCTTGGTGTCAGTCTCGTAATGGGTAATATTTCACTCCTGTATCGAGGACCTTCATGAAGTGCTGACAAACGGATATGGCGTTTCGATTGTTTGTGAACGGTTTCCAGTTGGATGACTCTATTGGTGTTTTCACAAATCCAACACATTTTACTTTTAGGAGCTGGTTTGATTTCCATCTTTTTCAGACGTTCGTTATATGTCATACCATGCTGGTAGTTGGCACATTTCTGAGATTTTTGGTGCCGAGCCATGTTGGAAACCGTTATTTCCTTACTGCATTTTGGACATGGTTTCTTCTGGGGTTTTATTTGAGCACGTACATCGGTCGGACTAAGCACGTTGTATGTTGGACTCTCTGGGATATGTAGTGGTGAATGGTATACAGGACTATATGGTATATGCAGTGAATAGTCTGACTTATCCGGAACTTCAAATGGTGGTGGACCAAGTATTGATATAATTTTCGATGAATCGGGGTGTATCCTTTTTACTGGTGGTTCAAACTTTGGAGCGTCAGCTGTAGATGGACCAATTATAGCTCTAATTTTGGAATAGAAATCTGGAGTGTCTAACATAGACAAATCAAAATCAGCAATCGCGTCTTGTTCTTCAGGTCTGAGATTTGAATAGGACTCTGGCAACATAGACATATCAAAAATCAGCCAATCGCGTCTTGTTCTTCAGGTCTGAGATTTGAATAGGACTCTGGCAAACATTAGACATATCAAAATCAGCAATCACGTTCTGGAATTGATTTTCACTCACAGCATCAGCGTAGTTTTCCAACAATAGACATATCAAAATCCGGAGTTTGTCTGTCTAACGTGGACATGCATTTCTTTGTTTTTTTATGGCGGGACATGGTGGAGTTCCTGACTTCAGCACCACACCTTGAACATACTTGTTTCATCGAGGGAGGTTTTTCATTGAATCCGTTGGAAGAAAGCATAAGCTGGTGGATTTGACGCTGGACATACACTTCTTTGTTTTTTGGTGGCGGGATAGGTTAGATGCAGTAACCTCAGCTCCACAATTCGAAACATTTCTTGACTGATGATCTTCGAAGACCGTCCGATAGCATTGAGAAATGCTTGTTTGCTTGCTAGCAGCAGAAAACGCCATTATTATAGAGCTGGCTACTCTCTTACTGTATGGGTGATTGGACGATGGAAAAGGATGAGGTATGGATGCACTTCTTTGTTTTTTGGTGGCGGGAATAGGTTAGATGCAGTAACCTCTTCTCCACAATTCGGACATTTCTTGACTGATGATCTTCGAAGACCATCCGTAGCATTTGAGAAATGCTGTTTGCTTGCTAGCAGGAGAAAACGCCATTATTATAGAGCTGGCTACTCTCTTAATTGTATGGGCGATTGACGATGGAAAAGGATGAGGTATGGATGGATGAGAATAGGAAGAGGAGTAGGAAGAGTGTGGGTGTGTGGGATGAGTGGAAGGAAGGATGAGAGCCTTACTAATACATTTGACTCTAAACTAGAACATAGTTTTTTGTAACTCTTTTTCATAAAACGATCCTATTATTTCCTCACCAGACTGGTCTGCGATTTTGTAGGTAACAGGGCAAGTTTTGTTGACAGCCACAATCCGAAAAATTTCTCTTGTCCAATTTCTGCGGTATTTATTTCCAAATAAATCTTTCTTTATAGTAATTCTTACACGGTCTCCAACCGAAAGTCTGGGTCTGAATACTAGACATCGTCCAGTGTTTGCGTTACATGTTTCTTAAAGTTTGTTCATTGCTTGAATTCACTTCTGATGGGCTCATCTTTATAGTGCTGTGAAATTTACTGTTATATTGACGTAGAAGCTTCTGTAAATGTGACACCCATCTAAAAGAGTTTTGAATTTCAAAGTGCACTTTCATTTTTTCATTGAGAGTTCTATGGAAAACGCTCTATAATGGCACTTTTTTCCTCATTTTCAGTATGGTATAACTTTATTTGATTTTTGTGTAAAAGCTCTCTAAATTCCTTATTAACAAATTCTCGTCCTTTATCCGTGTGAAGAAGGTTCGGGGGTTTTTGACCAACCAATTTCGCTCTTCTTAATATTTTACCAAACGATTTAGTAACCTCTTGTGAGCTTTTAGTTTTTAATGGTTCTGACACGCATATTTTGAAAACGTATCAATTACATTAAGTATGTATCTGAATCCATCATTTTCCTTTGAAAACCTAATCATTACAACAAGGTCTGCAGCCCACAAATCATCAATACCCAAAGTTACAATTTTTCTCTTAGGGAATCGCTTAACCACAGGTTTATGAACCTCTAATGCTCGAAGCAGGATTTCTTTCCGACTTTTCCTGCTTCATTAATTCCTGATACTATCCACAATACACTTACATTATACCAAACTAGTAATTTATAAGGTGCGGTGAATCGCGCGACGCGGCGGTGACTGGACAGTGACGATTGTTTGTATACTTATAGAAACAACACGCGGTGTCTCACACGGAGCGGTGGTGGTGACGGTTCAGCAGTCGCGCGGCGCGGTGCTGACAAGGCGCGTGCCAAATGCTTGGCGGTGACGGTTCAGCAGTCGCGCGGTGCGGTGCTGACGAGGCGCGTGCCGATGCTTGTATACTTACAGTAACAACGCGTGGTGTCGGTGGCGGGACAGCGATGACATGCGTGGTGATTCGCGCGGCGCGGTTCTGACTACCCGTACTCACACTCTTAGTCGCTCTCTAACAATTTTCTGTCCCAGATTCGGTCTCACACGGTTTGTCCCAGAACCGGTCTCGGGTGCGTTGTCCAGGGAACGGCCAAAGTATACTACTCTGCTGACTAGAATATATACAGAAGACCTGGAGGATTAAATACATAAACCGATCTTACACATCGGAAACAGGTGCAATTGAAGTGTAATTCCTATTACCATAATTTGTTTAATATGCTGTTTTTTGTAAGAGAAAATTAAAAATAAATTTTAAGTTCTATAAATATTAAATTATTTTTTTGACTTTTATTTCTGTTAGCCAAAAATCTGAAACTGTATTAAATAAGCGATCTGAAAATGATCTTTTTATCAACTACTCACACGGTTAACAAGATTTGTTCGTACCATATCTTTACAAATCGTTTAAAAGTTGTAATCTCTGTATTATGCTATATATCGCAATATTTATAAAGATTTTACTACTTATTTAATTATCGGTACTAATTTTTCTAAAGTTAATTACACTGTAAAATCTCTATCCAGACGAGCTAAATTACTATGCACAATGAAAAATAAACATTTCCTCAAACCAGCTTAGTCAATTTTTTTACCACTTTTAACATACATAATTTGAATAAATCTATCTTACAAGCCCCTTTAAAGTTTAAAAAGAAGTGCAATATGTCAATTATCCTTGTATTCACCACAATACTCTATTTTATGACATATAAATGATATTACGTTTCTGTCTTTGATTAATAAATAAAGATAATACAGATTTTGATAAATGATAAGAAAAATATATACAAATATAAACTAATATTACTTATGAAACGTGGATATGAATAAAAAGTATTTAATAACTTTGTGTTTTACAACTTAACATTTGCAAGTTATTGGAAAAACAGAATTTATTAAAAAAATTCATCCCGAATAACAATATCTTGTTCTTCTTTGATAAGTTCATGTTTGTTGCAGAACTCATCCTGGTGAGACAAACATTTTTTTTACATTTCAATAAAGACCTGCTTCAGTAAATTGTATGACTTTGAAATATATATAAACTAACGTTTTTTATTCATATTCCGAAAACATACGATAAACGAATTAGTATAGGACTTTTAACTTACAAAACAATTATCGGTTTTCTGTATGAGATTCTTTAGAGTTAATATTAGGAGCTAATGAAGCTAGAATTTGTAACTAACAGTTATCTGTTTCTTCTTTCACAGTAGCAAGGTTAAACGTGCAAGAGGTTTAAATTTGTATTCTAGGTATTGTAATTAAACTCATTAATAACCTATAAAATATTTCAAAAAATATTCCAAATATGGGTTTCTGTTGGTGTTCCAAGCACACATTTTTAATTTAACATATTTTTTAAATAATAGCGGTGTAAAACCCCACGATATAAAGTGGAAGAATTCTGTTAATTGTATTTATTAAGTGTAAAATAGTAACCATTTGTGAGCTTATGTAGAAGTAGGTATATCCTATAAATAGTATTAATTTATAAAGAAGTAAATTAAAATTACCATCGTGGAAATCAATAAATAACTAAATACATGCACGTCTAAAGAAACACAAGGTAGTTATTTTTATGACTTTACGTTTAATAGTTTCATATTTTTATAAAAAAACTTTTATCCTAGAATTATGTATAATAAATATTTGCTATCCAACAGTGAACCAGAAAACGTGTTTTTAACTCAAGTTAGCGATCAACAGTGCGCAACCCCACAAAAAATAAGGAATATTTGAAAACGTTAGTGCACTAAAATGGTTGAGAATCTGAAGTTCTCTACGAGTGTATCTCAGTAAAACATTATGAATCTTAAATATTATATCTGTTTATATTAGAAAATCTTTCCGTGAATTCACTCTAGACCTAATGGAAAAGGGCACTAATCTTAAGAGCTCCATACAGTCCACAAACAACAATCTTATATTGACGACGGGATACACATACATTATCTTGACTTAAGTCTCGACATGAGAGAATACATCCGGATTCTACACATGTACTTGCTCTACTTATTCTCGAAAAAATACTTAACTTTAGTAAACATTTTAAATTTGTACAGATCCTTGAATACACTGCATCAGTATTAAAGGGATATTATTGCAGCTTTATCACTGTATGTCTAACATTTACCATTGTATGGTATCATTAGTTATGAATGTTGCTAAAGCGCTACGGCTACGGGGAAGGCTGACTGAGACTGGAACGGTCTCAATATATCATAATATATTTTTTATTATGATAGTCAATCTGCATGTTAAATAATAAGTGACTATTAATAATATAAAATGTATTTTATTATGAGGTTGTCTCTTTATCACGATGCCTCACCTGAATCCTATGGAGTGACATCATAAAAGTTGTATCAGTTTATATAATAAATCTCCATGCAAAATATCAAGACTAAAGGTTAGTTTGTTATTGATATATAGTGCCGACAGGAATACAAATCGGTAAATAACAGAAATTATACTACTCAGTCCCTCGAGGGATATACTTTGTTAACGTTCAGTCAATTACCGCTTGGTTTGTTAATTATAAAATTACTTAGCTACAATTATTATACCAAAAAACAAATAGCTTTGCTTTATAATGACTT
>NW_025783829.1:0-27185 GCF_021130785.1 Homalodisca vitripennis
TTTCCTTGTTATGCGAGTTATATCAGCGATATTTGAAGTGGAAAACATTAGTGCGATAGTTTAAAAAAACATATAAACAGAAAATAAAATTAATTACTATAGTAACCAATCAAGGGAATTTTTAAAAACACATAATAAGGTTATGGTTTAACCCATTAAAATTCATTTGCTTTAGTTAACACGAATTCTACACAAATTATTGGTGAGACAGAGGAGATACAACTTCAATAAAAGTATATTTCAGTGAATCACTACTACAGCTGTTCATACATCGTTCGTTTAAAAAGTTTGTGAACATGGTTATTATTATATGTCATTAGGTAAACTACAAATTATCCGTAAAAAATCAACAAGAAACAAGAAAATCAATGCATTATTAAAATAATTCTTTTTTTAATTGTTAAGGCAATGCGTATCATCAAATTACTTTGATGATGTTACGATAATTATTAAAAGAAATTAAATAGTGTTTACCGTGGTATGCCTTTAACCTATGCTGGTATCAGTACCTATGCTATCAGTATATATGGATGTAACTCTATTAACTAAGGTTGCAGACTTTTGTAAGCTAAAAGTTTGAAGTATTAATCAAGGTTAAACGCATGAACCTTTCGTGAAATTTTAGTATAACATTTTAATGTTTCAGGTATGAAAAGGTTTAATTCGAATTCAAATATTTTTATAAAGATAAAAAACCAGATCTGTAGCTGAAAACATTATATATTTTAGAATACCTGGATCTCCCAAAAGGATCCCTGTACAAAAAAAATACTTTGAAGACTGGTTAGTAAAGCCCAGCGAGTTATACTTTTTTGGAGAAAAAAGAAGGAATGGAAGGAACGGAAGTCAATAAAGGAAGCATCAAGAAGGCAGGGGGATTATATCAACAATTATCTATAGATCCCACTGTGTCTTTCTGCTCTATCTACTTCACTGGTCGAGTCTCATGACAATAAAGATTAAAGATTGGGTAATATTTTATGAAACGCCCTGTAATATATAGACACGTCCTTATTCAGTAAGTTTTCTCTGTTTGTAGCGCTGATTCGACAAAAATGCTTTAATAATAAGGTACTTCGATATTTTACGTCATTATTATCAATACTAAAAGGTAATATAGACCTTTAATTTCATTCGTATTAATAAGAAATCAAAAAAGGTTTCTTATCTTTGTGTCAAAAACACTGTTCACGTCAAAGAGTATACAACATAAAGTACAGAAATAATAAAGTTATTAACACCCATGTTTTTAACACCCAAAATGACCAAGATATTAAATCTTTTTAAATAGTATGTATAACAGGAATTCCTTGAATGATGTGAAACTGTGTAAAACTAATGTAACGTAATCTGAATTTACAGTGAAATGTACTTATCAAAATACTCGCCTTTCAGGTGGAAGCAACTAATTTGTTTCACTAGGACGTCGAGAGGGAATTGAGATAAATCACTGTGTGGTCGGTAAACAGTTTTAAATAAGAAGCTCGGCCGCTCCTCAGTACACACTCATTACTGTTGTTGGCTCTGGCAGACAGGTTACTTATTGTTAACAATACTAAGATACAGTTCGTTGCCTACACTGGATTTTAATGTACGTTTTCGCTATATTTAGCAATAAAGATACCTTGAGTATACTATATATGTAGCCAAATAATGTTATGTATCTGGCAAATAAACCTATTATGTCCCTCAACAATTCAATACACGATTCTATTATTTCACGCAATTGTTGGATTTCAGTATCAAGAGGTTTATTATAATATAACTCTGTGTTATTCCAAAAACACATAAAGATAAGCTAACATTATTTTTTGAAATAATATGTGTGTCAAACCCTACACTTGTAATAGTAAAACACTTCAATTCATATACATGATGTTTATTGTAATCCATATTTCGTGCATTTACTAAATGGTGGTAATCAGTGTATTTCCACTTTGGTGCAAATTGCTCTCGTTTAGAAGTGAAACATCAGTTTGACCTACTTTTATTTGATTTTGCGTTTAAACTAAACAAATTTTTTATTCAAGTACAATGTAAAAAGTATTATAATCGGTGTTCACAGATTAATCGACAGTGAAAAATTATTCATAAGCACAATACTCAATAAAAATTTCGATACACAATTGTCTTGTCATAAAACCTTTCATTTTATCGTATTAACACTTAGACTGCGAGTTTTAGATCAAGGATTATATATTTAATATGTTGAAAAGAAGTTTTATTTCTGAAAAGCTATTATCATGATCATTGATTAATTTACAAGTAAAAAGAAATATAAAATAATACGGATTAAGCCTCTTTTTAAATTTTTGTAAATTTAAAACGAGTGATTTTGATCTAGCAAAAACTGTGACATAAAGACAGTAATGGTTTAATTTAAATGAAAACTGAACACTTTGCACAAGTGAGTTGTCTAAGCTTACCAGAACATTAGAAATGTGCTTGATCATTAAGATACATGGCGTCTCGTCAGAAAATTATTCTACTTTAATAGTTTGAGAAATAACTTCTATTAATTGACCTAAGTCGTGTATTAAAATAATAGAGCATTAATAAGAATTAATGGACATTTGTGTATTTTATGTTCTTCGACATCTTTTCTTCATCTCAACGCAAGAGAAGATAGACAGGTTAAGTTCAAGTTTTATTAAAAATGAGTATGTAATCATAACTTCACCTGAAAGAGTTCATTCATTCGTACATTCAATGCAAATCGATATTGCGTTATACTGACCCCATACGTAGCTATTTATATCACCTCAAAAGTCAATATTTGAGGAAAATGTTGTACGTCACCCAAAATCCCACATCTTCCATTACAGAATAGAAAAATTTATTTTTATTTTGTGAAAAATAAGTGAAATTCTTGAGCTCTGTTATAAATAATTATTTTTTAATAGTTTATCTTAATATACTTTACTTCAGAATATTATTGTCTTTCGTTATTTAATACAAATATTTACAATTACTTGTATATACACGCGTAATATCCCTACGTAGACTACCATTGCCGTAATTCAAGATTTTAATACTGAAAGAATGTTCTGATTAAGATTTCTAAGCTCAAAGTGATTGATAAGTATAACGACTTAGTTGTTTTTAGGATTATACACGTGCTACGTTATTTATTTCGGATATTCAGATTTGTTTTCCTTTGTGTCATACAAGTTGTACTATACAACGTACAGCCCACCCACTTTCAAAAAGTCACAGCAGTTACAATACGGCAAGTAGAGTCTACTAGAATAAAAAATTAATCATAAATAATACGAGTATGTTTAATAATCATTACAAACTTGATTTAGTACTTTTATGAATAAACCTTTTTTTTCAATTTTTTACCATGTATACTGTTAATATTAGCTTTACTTATATCAATAAGAGACTTTACTCATCATATTCCTTGTAAATACTTTTGCCAGGAATCATGAAATACATCAAATCTAAAGAATGTAAACAAAAATTTAAAATATTTATCATTAATATTATACAAAATAGTATATTTTGTCATCTTATTTACAAATTTCATACCTGCATGCTAATTTTAATATAAGATTTAATCTATATCCAACTGCAAGGAAAAATATTATTTCCTCAACATTACGTGTAACGACAATTATTGATAATACATCAACAAACTTCATATACCGCTTTAAACGTCTTTTTTTTAACTTCAAAAAAAATACTTCTGAAGAATTTTCTAAAACACGTAGCATACGTTTTAATGTGTTTGTTTTAATTTTCATTCAAAGCATAGAAACCGTACTATAATTGTGAACTTTGAAAAATGCTACGTTTTTGAGTTATCGTTGTTGTATATGTTTATTTACTACACATATAGACATTTATACTATTTAATGATAAAATAAGTTCTACTTCACTAAATGGAAAAAATTCCCAGAACAACAATGACATAAAGTTGAGGAGAAAATGGTTTGTTTAGGCGATACTTTCGTGGGGAGTGTAAATCTAAGTTTTTTACCACACATGCATCTTCATCTCAACCCGAATTTTGACGTGAACCACAATACACAAGAAGATAAATGGCAATACAGGAGGATTGAGTCACACATTTTCCACCTTACTTGCTTTTTATGAACAGATTGGTCTCTGAACTCTTGAACTTTATAGTTTTTAATATATCAGTGCTATTATTCTTCTAGCATGAGGCCGAAAACTAGAGAGATGATTTGTGTCACTATAATCTTAATATATTTATGAAATATGAGGTAGTACACTTAAGTAAAAGTTTAGAACTTTTAAAATATGATAGGAGTCTCACTATCTGATGGTTATAACATATAGGTGCTTAGCCATTATTTTTATATACTAACCAAATTAATTTATCTTAGTTCAGGAAGAATTAAACTGCAATCTAACGCTAAGGCATGGAACTTTTATTACACATAGGTTAAATTATAAAAGGCATATCAAGAAAGCCCTACTAAAAAATGTAGTCAGATAATGAGAACTGAGAAAAATATTTACGGTACAAAAATATAAATAAAAAATATATAACATATATCTAAATAAATGTAACCTATATTGTTACCAGATTCTCTTCTATTTGACCAAAAGTTCAGCTTCAACTGATACAAATATTTATGGGTACAACAATATAAATTATATATATACATATGTGGAGTCGGGGGGAAAAACGATGAAGGTGCAGTTTTTTAGTTTTTTTTTACATTTTGAGTTAGACACGGGAAGTTGTAGGTTTAGAAGGCAATAGAATGTTGTTAACGAGACTTTGGTGCTAAAAACTGTGAGGGTGCAAAGATATTAGCAGTTGAAATAATCCATGCAAGCGGGAATAATGATAAACGTGGTCGGCTCAGGCGCTAGTAACGATGAACGGTCACCTCACTGCTCCCCACTCCGCCTCCTCTATCAGCTATTTATTGTTCTGCAGACGATCCTGTTGTGACAGGAAACTCCAGTAGCTGGTGCTTGCCATTATAGTGTGTTTAGCTGTATCTTTGCTTGGTTTTCATTGTGGGAGGCAGTTGTTTAATGTGCTGCAAAAAAAATGAGGAACCATACCCATGAAACAGGTGAAAACTGTAATTGTAAGGTATTTTGTTGCTTTAGTTAATACAACTGAAGACGAACGTAAAGAAGATTAATTTTGCAATTTAATGGCCTAAGAAAATCGAGATAGCCAAAACATTCATTTAAGCGGTTTAATTACTTGCAAATTAGTGAAGCAAAGAGGAAACAGGCCAGACGCAAAAAAACAGTAAACTTCACTCTTACGCATATCGTTATAAAGTACGTGTGACACGTGATAACGAAATGATCGAGGTTCCTGTGTGCTACAAAGGGTTTCTTGCTATGCATGGTATCACTCCAAGGCGCTTACAGACGATACAGCAACAACTGACCGAATTCGGGAAAGTATTACCAGATAAAACGAGGTAAACACTTGAATAGGCCTCACGCCTTGTCGGAGGAAGTTACCAATAAGATCCATGAATACATTCCAGTCTCTCAGGGGGAGAAAGGCTCATTATTCTCTCAAAAATACTGACAAGATCTATTTGCCTGACGAATTAAACATTACTAAGCTTCATGAAATGTACGAGGAAAAGTAATCCGAATTTCCCAGCCTCTTATGATACCTATCGCAAGATTTTTGAGACAAACTACAATTTTTCTTTTGGTTATCCCCGTTCGGATACTTGTAGTCCGTTGTGATGGGTTAAATGCCGAGATAGAGATAGTAAAAAAAGAACTAATGAAAAGTGATTGCCCTAACGTTGCTGACCTTAATAAAAAAATGTGTGAAGTTCGACGCGATCTAGAGTTACATAAAAGAAAAAGGCGATACATTTTATGAACGAAAGAAAAACTGCAGAATAAGGTGCTCAAAACTTGCAGAGGAAGCTATCACGCTAGATTATCAGAAAAACTTATCAGTTCCAAATATTGCGACAAATACTATATATTATAAGAGCCAACTTACTGTGCATTTATTCAACATTCATATCCTGTCTACAGGCGAATCTTTCTTTTATGTTTATTACCAAACAGTTGCTAAGAGAGGCTCAAATGATGTTACATCCTTGCTTCATAATTTCATACTTAAACAACTCTCTCCCCAGCGCAAAAACTCTTCATATATTTTGGTGATTCGTGCACTGGACAGAACAAGGACAGTACTCTACTTCAATACTTTCACTACATTGTTCACTACATAAAACGTTTAAAATCCGTGACTTTAACATTCCCAGAGTAAGGACCATTCGTACATGGAACGCGACCGCAACATGACTTTAATTCCAAAGAAATAATCTTCGGAATTGCCTAAAGACACTTACAACATAATAAGAGAGGCTAGGGCTAAACCAAGTCCGTTCAGAGTCATTGAGTGTGAGCAAACTATGTTTAAGGATTGGACCACCTTCTTCAAAACCAATAAAGAATATGCAAACAAACTTGCTATGCGAACGCGCCCTATAAAGGAGCTGAAAGGTGAAACGGATCACTTTAGAAGCATAAGTCACAGGTCCTTCTATAACGGATACTGGTAATCTTCCATTGTCATTGCTATAAAGAGAATTTTCCAGAAGAAGAAACAGAAGAAGAAGCAGAAGCTTTGTCTACAGGAGAGTTCTTTCTGCCGAGCAATGCCTATGATGTAAGGCTCCCACTTCCAGAGGCCAAATGGAGAGATTTGCAGGTAATACTTCACATTACTAGGCATATACCTTATTTTATGTTTTATAACGTAGAAATAATTTATGCAATCGTACATCCTGACCCAAATTTACAAAAAAAAAAAAAACAAACGAGCCATAGAATACTCCTGAACACTGTGGGTTTGAAACTAAAATAAAACTTTTTTAAATGAGTTTTGTGATTTAACTTTTCATGATTTCAAAATTAACTCCTATACAATATAAACTTGTGTTTGCACAAATATGTTCCTTTTACAGGACCTAACTCCCTTCCTGACAAGTACTGAAGCGAGAGAGTTCTACCGTAACCTTGCCCCATGGAAACGTGATTGACGAAGACGAGTGAAGTTGATGTCTGATGAAAAGCAGTTTAGGACTATTAAAATAAGTTTTTTCATTTATAAAAACTGTAAACTCAACTTTGAAACATGAACTAAGTACTCAATAAAAGGCTATTAGATTGTAATCTGTTGTTGTTAATATTTTCCGGCTAAATTGCTGCACCTTCATCATTTTATCCGCAAAATTATTGTACCTTCATAATTTTTTTCCATTAAAAAAAGTATAAATTTTACTAAAAGATTTAATAAAAGGTTAAGTTTTTTAAAACACTACAATGAGGTACTTACTTCTTATAAGTATCTAATATTGGTGATAATAACTAATTATTACAATTTTTTTCCATCTGTCAGAATAGATTTCCTAAAGAGTTTTTAAAATTAAATATATCATTTTCCTGAGATTCAAAGAAACATAAACCTTCATCGTTTTTCCCCCCGACTACTCATATATAAATAGATCTAAGAAAATCTAGTATATATTTTTACTAGATTCTCTTCCTATTTGACCAAAAGCTCAGCTACTTGAAAGTTTACTAGCTTTTATTGAATACTTTAATTGAATACTCAATTACGGAGTATATTACTCTGAAAACATGAATGAAGCGCACATGAATACTATTACAAATTTACTAACTGCGTGGATATTATTGTAAATCTTCAACAAAACTTTTATACAGTTGAATTGTAATAGGTTAAGGGTACGCCACATCAAGAGTCACGTAAACAGTCTTCGCTGATGTTTAAATTTTTGAGAATAAAGTAACACTGACAACCCCATCAGGAGACAAAACAGATACTGATTCGGACTACTGAAAAGATAGGCTTTAATAACAGTCAGGCAATTCCAATGTAATGGACATGTACCATTAAATTGTTTGTTTTTATTTAGCAAACAAAATATAAGTAAACTCTATACATCTTTCTATAGATATATTCCCAAATTGATATTCCAATTTTAGTGTCTTAACAGTAATAATAAAAGTATACACAAAGAGTTACCAAATGATAATTTTGAATGCGTTACAGTACTTACGCTAAACGAGTTATTATTTAATAGGTTGAAATTTGTTATTTAGTTCTTAGTTACATAAAAATATTATTCACTCTATAATTTTATCGTTGCCATCATTGTTACCCTTAGGACCAAATGTAAAGTATTCACCAAGGCTCATTTATATCCCATGGAGCTAAATGATCAATTACCATAAAAGTGTTGCCTATATTGGAACGTAGATTCTTAGAAAATTTCAAGCCTATAAATTAGTACAATTGCGATATAACAAATGGACAGACAGATAGTCATGAATAAAAATTGTTCAGCGATATCCTTAGCTGAAGCTCAGCCAACAAGCGAAGTACACACGTATTATTATATATCAGGTTTTTGATTAAAGCTATTGAACCTGTTTTTTGTAAAATAATGTGACCAGCTAGAAAGGATAAAAGTCTCAAAATTTTCTGTGCCTAGTATAAGTTTTCATTAGGAGACATAAAAATTACGCCAATCGTTAACACGGTCTTACCTTACTGAAATATTGATGATATTTTAATGGATTCAATTCTGTATTTTGCTCAGTTTTCTTGATATAAAATGTTTTATATGAGCTCACAATGTCTGTCTGTCTATCTCTACGATATATCAAAAAGTGACCTAAAGACCTGAAATTGTGCATGTAGCTTAACTTGTATAAGAGGAACACTCAATTTGATTATAATGTACGTCATTGGCTGAGCCTTAGTGAAAATGTTTATCTTGGTCTTATAGGTAATCTTGATGGCAACTTGAAAATAACAGATTGAATAAATTTCAGTACACAACAAACTCAGTACACATATAACACATGTCACATATTAAACGCATTAGCCTAACTTTTTCCAACACATGCTTCATTGTTTTCTAGTCATTTGGTTCGTGGAATTTGGTTACTTATACAATGACATAAACTCCAATAATTGAGCAAAATATTTGAATGTATAATAGTGGCAAGATATTTCAAGAAATATTTCAAATGTCGACTTTAAAATTTGACCTGCAATTTCATCTCTACAAGAATGAAAAATATGCAGAATCATTTTTGTTTGGATTTTTTATGATTTTACGTCTATTTATGTGTTCACAGGAGATCTCGAAAGTGAAATGAGATATAAATATGAAATTTCTCATAAAACTTCAGCGATGCCTGTGACGTCACGTAGTGTGGCGGACTTCTACCTTGCAGTGTACATGTGTATAATCTTCCTTAGTAATTTTAGGGAATTGGTCGTAGTGTTCAATTAAGTGTTGGTTCTGCATGCGGTTAACCTCGGTTCTAACTGGCACAAGTAGTTGGGTAAGACTGAATAAGCTCTATCTCGCAGACAGGTAGGAAAATTATATTCCTGTTCATCCACATAAAGGCACCAACATATTTGCACCAAATATAAGTTTGAAATTTGTGTCCTCTTTTGACTCAATGAAAATATAATTTGATGCCTCTGTTTGTAGGTGAAATTTAGTGGTAGAAGTTTATAGACGTATAGTCCTAGTAGTGAATAATTTATGCTAATTTACAGTTGTTAGCCTAATAACCTTTCTTGTTTCTTATCCTCCATAATTATTCAACAATAATAATGGGAAGGAGGACAATATGTAATAATATGAGTGCAAACAATTTAAAACATTGCCTCGATATACTTTTCGCAACAAATGAAGAAATTTTTTTTTTTAGACAATTAGTCTGAAACAAGTAGTTTTATTTTTTTAAATGCGCTTGTGTTCATAAAATAATTTTAACGAAACAATAATTTCATTGCTTAATCTTCAAATGCTTATATTTAGTGTAAGCTCAATAAATGTTTTTCGGATACTTACGAAATGAAAAAATGTATTTACTATAAAAATTTTTTCTGTAACTTTATAATCTTATTGAATTATAATTTTAATACCAGTAGTGAAACACAGCACAAATTCTGATATTAGTTTAATTTTTCGAGTCTTTTCAGAGTCGAGGATTCCATATACAGGAAATTTTACAATTGAATAAGTTAGAATACTCTGATTACCTTAAAATATTACGATAGCCTGTTCAAATTAGTAGCCAAAAACTACTAGTTTAGAGCAATGTGTAATATTATGTCTTAGAAATCCTGCTCTTTCTGATAGCGAACAAATATAAGCGATACCTTATGTGTGTGTGTGCGTGCGTGCGTGCGTGTGTGTGCGTGTGTGTGCGTGTGTGTGTGTGTGTGTGTGTGTGTGTGTTTTGTGTGATTTACCTAATCACTTAAAAAATACTGGATTTTATTGGAATTTAAAATGGAAAACTTTAAGATTTCTGTTTAACACGTGGCCTATTTCTATTTCAAAAATCTGAAACAGGCCTTTTGGACAACTTTAAATATGGCACTAGAAATACCTTAGACATGAATGAATTACAATTCCTGTAAATATATACGTTTTGACAGACATTAGCTTCTCAGATCTGCGTGGGTGTATTTATGATTTATGATGATGTTTATTGTGTTTGATTGAAAAGCTAATAATTTAGACTTGACGCTTCTTCCACGCTTGCCTGAAATACTTTAACTGGTGCTGAAATTGTTGATCATGAAATTGGAGAGAGATTCTGTAAAGAGGTATTTTGATTTACGATATTTTAAACACGATTCCAAAAGCACGGTTGAGCTATCGAGTTTTCTACACTCAAACGTAGCTACGGTAAGAAGCGTCGATTCAAAGAGAATTTAGCTTCCGAGCCCTTCAGAAACGGTTTAACTTTTGGTCTACCGTGTCTAGTACAAATAAAATTCATCAGAATCTCGTACACGTTTATTTCATAATTATTTCAAATATACGTATATTTTTATTGCATACTGATAGGTTCTTCAGTATTGAGTGTAAATAGAAACTTGATCAGTTTATTCAAGCAGAAAATAACAATGGAAAATTATCAATTAATCACTGGTTACGTAATTACGGCAATACTTTTCTCGGAACATAGTTACAATCAAAGAAAACCTTTAAATATTTTCGAGTTGATTTTTAAATCCAAAGATATTCAATAAAACAACCGATGATTGTTTTTTTTTTTATGTAAGTACTATATAGTGTTGTACAATGATAGCTTATATGTACGTTATTATTCAATTAAACAATCGTTGCAGCTTACCAAACATATTTTTACAAGAAAATTATTAATCAATGTGATATTCAGAAACTAGAAAACAACACCAGCTTAAACCAACATTTATGAAGTACAGTGCAGAATAAAGCGTCTACATTTCCATTTGTCTTTTGACACTTTTTTTCTGACGTTGATGGTAATGGTATACACCACCTCACAGTGATGTAATTTTGTGTTATGTTTACTTTAGACCCGTGATGTTGTTTTTACTGCTCATGAATACTTAATATATTCTCTTGTTACTGTCTCCACAAACAATAACTTATCTTATTTAGGAGAATACAATGACTGTTATTTTGCTACATACAAATTTAACTCTGTTTGCTTTGTCGTTGGCTTTCCCGTTTTTCCCACTTGAATGTTTTGTGAATACTCATTCACCTATGAGTCTCAGATAGTTTTAAAGCTGTACTATTGCTGTACACGGATTCAACAACGGATTTGAAATTCCTCGCAGTGTTTACAAACATAATCATGTTATAGACAGATAACATAGTAAAAATCGTAAGTTGTAGCTATTTGTTTTGTTATAAATGTTACGAATATCGAGTACAGAAAACATTAAAGATAGAAATCAATAAACAACTTATTGCAATTGTGAATATTAAAACTTAAAGCAATATAACAACTAAATTAGGAGAATGAAAATGTAGTGTAAGAAAAGTCATTGTATATATTTATATTATTGCAGACTTTGGATTTTATAAGTATAGATTGAATGAATAAATCTTCTCCAATGAGGAAATTAATACATGATAATTTATTACGTAACCTATTTCTTGATTTTCCTCATAAATTCAATTTAGTCTTATCACGTTATAACGAATCCCTTTGTTTACCCTGAATTACGTTCCTTTTTTGAGCAAAGGCCGATCTTGTTTAAAGGATGACTCCTCCGTACCCATGCGCTTCTGTCCTGTGCAAGATTCTTATTAAACAGAATAAGGATGTGACTAGATGCAGTGTAATGCCTATGGTACTGATACAAAGTTATGCGGGAGATACAGGATTTGAACCTGCACTATTCTGTAACTGATACAAATTCCGACATCTATGGAGAGTTTTCAGTGCAAACCTCAAATTTCTACTTTACACATAACACATTGATTCACTGTTTCATCAGCTTAATGGTATTTTAATCAATTTGTACAGTAATCAAAAAACTTAATCTGATCCAGTATCATGAAAAGCTGAGAATAAAACATTTTAAAAGAGTAAATGTACATATACATTATTCAACTGAAAGTATGAAGCCATATAATAGGCTTTTGCTTTTGGTTTTCGAACATCATCATCGTTGAAACGGTATTAAATATGCAACAGGTCTCATATTTATTGTGATATTTTCCCAAAATATTTTTATATTTATTTAAAAATAACAAAAAACTTGTAGTACATAAGTTTTAATATATAAAAATTATTTACTACTCTGATTCGAGCTGTAATTTAAGTATTCTTACAGAGAAATCAATGTGTTATACTGATAGAAACTATAGCAAATTGGTAAACGTGCAAGAACGTGTCCACCAATGTCAAAGGAACTAATTAATTGTCGACGATAACGGGCTCGTTGGTTGTACTGACTAATTAGTCAGAGCATGAACAACTCTTTTGTTGTAAAAACAGGGTGTACCAACATACCAAACTACTATTTGTATTAAGAGATCGGTATTAACTACGACATCTAATAAATTTCAAAGCCATTAAATAAGCGATTTCATATAGGATAAAAATTAGGTTAACTTTATACATTTTGAAATGGTGAATTAAAGAGGTAATACGTTTAAACCATCACGAAATTCAAATATAAACGTCCCGTAAAAATATACATCGTAAGCTTTTTTACGTAAAATGTTTGTATTATCTTTTAGTTTTTTATTCAAACACTCACACACACACACACACACACCACACACACACATATATATACAATATATATATTTATTTATATATATCTTTTAAACGAATAACACTAAAAGATAATACAAACATTTTCCATAAAAAATACATAATTTAATTTTCTTAAAATTTTATATATATATATATATATACTGTATATATATATAATATATATATATATATACTGTATATATATATATAATACTATATATATATATATATATATATATATATATAGTATTTCACTTATATAAATGAAAAACAAAGATATAAAAGTTTATATATATTTCGTGGTATTTGAATACCCACATCTTCAGGAAGCATAATAAAAAATACAAAGAGAACAAGAAACACAAAAAATAAAAAGAAAATCACCAAAAATGTAAATACGCAATTAAAACATTAAAAAACTCAGCTGTTATATCATTAATGGCACAGATGGAAATTTAGAAAATGTAAATTTTTATCTTAAATTTTAACCATTTGAAGTTTTTTTTTTAATAACTGATGTGCTTGTTCGAGATTTTTTAATTTTTATCTATTTAAATTTTTTTTAGGACCAAGGGAAGACTTTATTAATTCCTTTAAGGTCATAACGATCTTCAATATTGACTTTTTTGTGCATGTTTGGTTTTATGGCTTCTCTTTGTATTTATGGAAAATATCAAATCTGTGCCCTGTTTTTAAGGTGGTTAGATGTTTGTGGTTAGATTGTTGCAAAATTTACAATTAATTTGGTAAATTACATTCTTAGAGTCACAGTTTTACTTTGCCAATGTTGGGATATGTTAAACCGTTTACGGTACTTTAGAGTTTTTAGTAATTTTGCAAGAACCGCAACGTGGTTTGTTGCACGGTTCATATCCATTAGTAACGGGTTGGTGTAATTTAGATAGTTTAGGTTGGACAAGTTTTGTTTTTACAAATTTGGATGTTTTCGAAATATTACTCTGGGTGCTTTAGCCATAAAATTTTTGGTATCTCGAGAGGAAAACATACACACACACACTGTGTGTGGTCTGTATAATTAGATGTATATATTGGGGATGTATACAAATTGGGAAATATCTAAATTCCAGTTAACGAAAAACTTCAAATGGAAAGGTCAGCCATGTCTTAAGTTAATTTAATTTAATTCCAGAAAACATTTTTCTAAACAAGTTATATATTTTATTTTAACTGAATTAAAATCATATCCTACGGATAAAATAGAGTTAACAAAAATGGAAAACGGAACGTTTCTCTGTAAGACTAATCAACAGTTCTATATACGGCCAATATCGCTCGTAAATGGCTACGAAGTGTTGAGTTGAGTATTAATAAATCTTTCTCGCATATAGGTCATAAAATTAAATTTCTGTTCCTTTCCATAGAGGCAATTCAAATTAATAATCTATAAAATTAACTGTAATATCTGTTTTTAAACGAGTTATACAACTGAGACTATAATAGATACATATGCTAGAGAAGACCAAAAAGATATATAAATAAATAATAAATAAAATTTAATTTAATTTGAAAATTAAATACTTTATGGATAGAAATAATGTAAATTACAAAAGTAAATGTAGATCAAAATTGCAGAGATGGAAAAACTACAGCATTGTTTACACTTCAGTAGGGACCACCCGAGAGTGCAGTTGAGGGAGGAGCCTATAATGGCCGTGACCTTGAAACAGCCAATGACCGTTTTAACGGTTTTAATTTGTTAAGCTAAAGTTTAATTTACTTTGTATTAGGATTACAAAGCATTAAGTAGCTATACGTTTCCCTGGCAAACTACATACAAGTTTAATTACTACATTAATATATGACTAACAACAATCTCAAATGATGATGGTAATTGGTGAAGATTTACCATTTTTTTTAACCAGTTAATTTATCTGTTATCCTTTAGTGAACTTTGTCACTTAGGTGGTACCTATGAATTTCAATTTAATTCCTCATCAATGTTGCAAACTCCTATCCGTATATATGAACTTGCATTAAAAGTTATCATGATCAAAATGTTTAAAACAATTTTGCTAGACTTATTATACATTTATTAAATATATACTCTGATAAAATTTTTTAAAATTAAACTATTTATAATTATCAAACATATAAAAAAACGACGACAACAACCTTTACTAATAGTGGAATTACAGCCCTCTAAACTGTAACTAGCATTATGTATCTCAATAAATATTCATAAAACTGTATAGTACATACTTGTAATCTCGAAGTAAAGCTGTTGGAAATAATTGGTGAATATATTCCCTCTCACTGACATTCAATCAGTAGATTTAAATGTTGCAGTGTCAAGTGTGGTGATTGTTCACAAACGAGATAATACAACCAGAGATATAACAGACTCGTTTAACTGTTATGGTTTCGTGTTTAATAAAGCATTTTAAACTGTGTGTAGTACCACCACATTTCCATTACGGATTTCCCTCATATTTGATATTTTTATTGCATTATAGCACTATTTTCGTATCAATATTTAACTATGATACATACTGTATTAGATAAAATATTTCAGTGTTCTGGCATGTAAAATGCCTTCTCAACTCATGTGGTAGGCAAATTGCTGCAAACATGTTATTAAGCATTCAAAATCTAACCCTATACTTAAACTGACGCTGTTTCACAAGATCGTTAATGATATTAAACCCGAAGCTTACTATTGATTTTTCGTAGTAATATTTTATAATCATATTGTTTTTAAATCAGCATGTTTTTAAACCAGACCAAAATTGTTCTGGTTCCTCTCTCTCTCTCACTCTCTCTCTCTCTCTCTCTCTCCTCTCTCTCACTCTCGTCTCCTCTCTCTCGTCCTCTCTCCTCTCTCTCTCTCTCTCTCTCTCTCTTTCTCTCTTTCTCTCTCTCTCTCGTTCTCAAGATATCTTACGGAAGAAATGTAATTCTTCTGTCTGCCCCTCTCAAATTTTAAATTCCCAGTTCAAATTTTTACCAGAACATTATAATAAAATATTACATATTGTTCACCTTCTGGCTACATTAGTAAAAATTAAATATATTATATTGTACTCATTTACCTCTTAAATTGCTTGCAAAGGTGAAGACCAATTGGAATTATGTTCGGTAAAATAAAAATTATTTTGATTATCCAAAATTTTCACGACTAACTTCAAGAACGTAAGGTTGTTTCTAGAGCTAACAAGATTAGACAATGTTTAACGTCAAAACACATGAAAATTCAAAAGTTTTTCTTAAAAATTACGTTAGTACAAAAATACTATCACCACTAGTTTTTTCAAACCTTTAGATTACTGAAATCAAAGGATGATCAAATGTTTTGGATTGGTATGAAGGTTGCAGCTCTTAACATGGTCCAGATACAGTGGCGTGAAGGTTACGCATTGTTGAAATTATTAGTCATATCACCGGTGTTTACACTCTCTCCTACAATTCTAAGCTACACCTTCTTAAGCGATTTCCGATGAATTAAGGTATAATTGATCGAATCACCCGTTTACTGTACTGCTGTAAATTCCTCTTATGAATGAAAATAAAGGTTCTTATTTTTGAAATGTGTTTTTGACATAACAAATATTGGGAAGAAAAAAAATATTTTTGCCATCGTTCAGTGATTTAATACAATCAGTAGCACTACGTTTTCGAGATTTGCAATCTGATCTCATCGTCAGGTAAACTATTAAACTAATGCATGACTACAACCTAGGTGAAAGTAAACAAAAAATAACAGAGCTCTGTGACACGCATAAGTCAGGAACCACAACAGACACGTTTTGTGTCTATTCCATGCATTCTAAAAACATGCACTTAATAAAAACTGAAACCTAATTACTAAAACTGAACTCCAGAATACTGGATATAACAGGTCTGTGGCCTAACAAATAACCAAATAAGCCACATATTTGGTCTGTGACCAGATGCAAATAGTATATAGCTATCGTCAAATATCAAGTTGTTTTTGTAGGAGTTAAAACTTTGACTCTGAAGAAGAGATCAGATTAGAGATCTCAAAACTTAGTATTTTCAGAAAATAATGGTTTCTGAATTTAATATTATAAATCATATTGTCCTTGAAACAAAAATTAGGTTATAAAAATATTGAAAAAACAGTGGAACTCTAACTTTCTCGTGTTATATTTGTAGAATGATTCTCAGGCTTTAGACTATAGGCACAGATAGTTCTATAGCGTTCCAAATCTGTTAAAGTCTACTTACATTGAAGATAAATCCATGTACGTATTATATATATATATATATATATATATATATATATATATATATATATATATATGCATATATAACGGCTTTTGTTTGTATTTAAAACTGCATTCCACGCAAGTATATACAGTAATCCAGCCAAGCTAAATCTTAATGGTAGTCTTTTATAGTTAAGGATATCCTTATTGGTCAATTGGTCAAAAGTTTTAGTAATAAAATAATTCCTTACTTTAACATAAATCTGTATTCCTCGCATTCATTTACAAACATAATAAACCTAGCAATAACGTATCGTATTTAAATATTTAACATTTATATAAAATACAATATTTACGTAGAAAAAATACTTTATATTACTTATCAGTACGAGGATACTGAATTGAACATTTTAAAATCCTGGTTTGAAACAATGAACAATTATATTGTGGTTTTGTAAAATAGTAGTTGAGAGGAGAAAATTTCATATTATATTTCACTCTGCTCGAATTCAATGCTTTTGTACAGACAGATGATTTATACATCATAAACTCTATTGTGTGAAAACACCGCAGCTGTAAAATCCAAATGTGAATAAAAGCAATACACAAAGGTAATGCACGTTGGGTGTTGGTTGAATTTAAGATTCAGTCTAAATAGCCACGTTTTACATTTCCATATGGGCTAATTATATAACTTCATTTAAGCACATGATTGATTAGTCTATTGCATTTTTCTTAATCGTAGCACGTGTCGAACATTTCTACCGAACATGACCTCCAGAGTGCATAACGACTCCCCTTTCAGATTTTTCTTTATGTAAAGCCAAGTTTGTGTGTATAAAATTGGCTTTAGACTACACATATGTCTGAAAAAAAGTTGGAAATTTCAAATATTAGCTAAATTAGTTGGGGAGCATTGTATGTCATTTTGTTTTAAACATAGCGGACGTTCTAACTTAATTTACACAACTCCATTATTTATGAACTCAAGGAAAAAACTAAAAAGTTTGTAGAATGCCTATAACATTTTATGAGTACTAAAAACTTTATGGTTAGCAAGTTTGTTGTATCTCGGATGGTTTTCGATTGGCCATAGGTTCTCTGTAATTTCTTGACAAATTTCCTCCACCATGGACTAACGATAGGAACGCTTAAACAAGCTCAAACTTGGAATAAAACATTGATATTATAAATATCTCTATTAAATTCGTCGGTCTGCTTGGTACACCATTTCGTTTCATTGCGGCGGCAGTTTAAACTTTAAACTCCGTTATTTCTGTGGCTAGAGAGAAAAGTGATTTTTAGAGTCCTTATAACAAATTCTAACGTTTGGTTTTAAACGATATTTTATACCTGGACTTGTTTACAAGGTATTGTGTACACGTAATGTATAAAGAAGAAGTGAATAACACTTCATTTATTGCATAATAATACTTTTCACGATTTCTACCTTTATCGGCAGAAAGAAACGTTATATACGAAGTCGAAGAAGACTCACAATTTTAACACATCTGGAATTGGTCCTGTTTATTTGTAATGGATAATGGAAATGATTTATCTTTAATAAATTATTTAACATTTATTATATTTTATTTTTAACTTATTTATATATATGATATAACATTTATTACTGTCTCGAATAGAAATTTATGAAACAAGAATGTTTGTATAATAAAAGAGTTTAGTAATTACACTAAAAATAATCATTGATGAAAACAAAACTATTATACCCTGATACTTTGATTATTAATTAAAAGCAAGACTTGTGTTGATTACTAAATACATTGAAAATTATGTGGTACAGTTTTAATTATTACGAGTGTTTTTTAATTTCATTTTAATTCAAATAATGACTACTGAACAGATAAATGTGTTAATGTTTCTGCAACAAATCCCTGCAGTGACAAGTAAATCGAGCTCTTCACGAAAATTGTCTGGATAATTGCTTGTTATATCGTCCAATGTGAGAGACTGGCACCAGGTTAATTGTATGCATAACGTTAAACTATACAAGGTGCTTGAATATTCATAACCTTCCTATATTAGAATGTTTTGCATAACTTTTTAAATAACCATTTTAATATATAGAGTTATTCAATGTTGTAACTTGTAATGTTCTGACTGTAAAGTGTTGTGGTCGTGATTTGTGATATAAAAAGTGAAGACACCCGATATATGTAGTAAATTTTCAAAACGGTAGGAATACGCCACACCACATGTCAACAGGCTCCGATCAGGTTGAACAATAATAATAATATAACTTTGTTGCGGTAACAATAATAAAATTGCACACAAAAGTCACAAAATATTTAAATAATAAAAAGGTAGGCCTACACTTCATTCACTCACGCACACAGTCCACATGTTTCTCTCATTCACTCCTCATCTTCATTCTCACCAGACAATCCTGCCACTGCCACACCAGAACCAGAGGATTGATCGTGTTTAGTTTTGAATTTCGTCCCAGCGGCTCTCCATAAACTCGTCAACTGAGTAAAACACCCTCGACACCAAAAGGTGTCTTAGTCGAGTTTTAAATTTTGTTTGGTCATTCAATTGTTTGATATCTTCAGGGAGCTTATTGATTAGCTTGAATACCAACCTCACACGGTAAACGTTCGAATGCTGCAGTTCTGTGTTGTTGAACGCGGAAGTAGTCCCTGCCTCTAGTCCCATACTGGCGAACGTCCCTGCCTTGAACCAAGTACACTTAGAACGGCAGTACAGGAAAACCTCCAGGATATAGATACAGGGCAAAGTCAGCAATCCAAGCTCCCTGTAGGTGTTTTGCATGAATCTCTGAAGTTCAATATTTTTAAATGACTCGGACAGCTTTCTTTTGACTTCTAAATACACGTTCGGATTTGTATTTAGAACAGGTTCCCCATAGTCTCAAACCGTATGTCAGATGTAGATACACCAAGCCAAAGTAGGCCGTTCTTAGTATATCCAAAGAGCAGAATTTTTCAAGGTTCCGTAAGACTTAAATGCCTGAAGAAACCTTTGAAAAAGGTTTTCAGGCCAAGGTATCATATTTTAAGTTCGCGCAGAAGCGTATAGTGTTTTAACATAATTTAGTTAAGGAATAATTATTTCCGGACATTTCCAATCATTCACTGATACAAAAAAATCAGTAACACTACGTTTCGAGATAGCAATATGATCTCTTCTTTTTTACTAATAGCGTGTTTTAGAGTTAACAAAGTTGACACACTATATGGTGGTTGTGATTCTTCACTGACACGTGCCACAATACTCGGTATAATTTTTTTATTTTAACCATAGTTGTAATTATGTGTTAGGTTAGTTATTTACCTGAAGAAAATATTAGATTGCAGATCTCGAAACGTAGTGTTACTGATTTTTTTTTGTATCACTGAAGGATAGTAAATGTCCGGAAAATTCTGTTTCTTCACAATCTTTCTATCGTAAAAAAACTTCCAACAAATAAATAATTGAGTTAACAAGTTAAGCCATCACAACTAGTTACTTAAATAGATCCAACTGTAACAGAAGCAACTACGACTCAGTATGTAGAAGTATAGTGGGACTGCTTTGAGTTGCAAATCTGTTACAATTTACCTAAGCTGGACATGGGAACATTGGGATAAGTTCACAAAGCACTCGCCATCACAATGCTAATGTAACCTTTGAGGAGTACCGTTTGCTTGTCACTCCAATAAAATATACAATACTATAATTATATTCTATATACCAATAAGTATGGTCTGTCTTTATAATTCCTATATAAAAAAGAAAGATTATTCCCGCTATGTTTTTCTGTGCTCACTTCTGTTGGGTCTGTATGAAGTAAAGTTTGATTGACCGTTAACGAAGCATATGAACTTAATGGAATGGGAAATCTGTCTATCTGAAAAGACCGAAAAGTTCGAAAGAAGTCTAGATTCCAAGCAAAATAAAGTTCGGTAATAGTGAATTGTCATTCGATGCGAAATTACAGAGCTTTAGCGAGCATTTTTGTACTGGTCTATGGGTAACTATGATGAAAAAAAAACACAGCATAAGTAACATACTATGTACAAGAGCGAACGTGTTAAATGACACTCAAACATGTGACAGAATTACATGTAGGTATAGACCAACTTTACTTGCAACTTAAGCAAATTCTGTTGTGAGGCAAAGTGGTGTAGATGTGTTACCACATGTAAAGGTCACAGCATAACTAATCTCAGTGCGTATGTTTCTCACGTGCCTGTCATGAACTTAATCAGATGTCCAATGAGGGGGTTTTTCACTCTTCGAATTAAAATTTGTTTAAACCCTTCTCCAAACAATAACGTTTGCTGCCGCCTGTGCTAGATGCTTTTTGAGTCAAGAAATTTAAAAAATCTAAAAACTAAAAAATGTGTTCAGACCTGGTGTTGCACAATTGGCTGCTGGGAATAAAGTGATTGTTCATATCTGACCTCAAGTACGCTTGGGCATTTTGCCATTGAGGAAAGAGTGTCCTTTAAAGTTCCTTTGTAGGTCGTTTTTATGAGGTAATGTAATTTATTCTGTATATTGAGCATATTTTGAGTGATATAACCCATTCGGGGCTATAAGAAGACTCCAATTTTGGACCCACTGTCTTTGTTATTGTTATTTTTAATAATCTTGACATGCTTTTTCAAAAATAAAGCTTATATGCCTGTCGATAGCACGTATAACAGATCTCTTAATTCAGTAATTAAATATTACTACTTAAACAGTAAAGGGTAATATTATATGTCAACGAACACTAAAGAAACGTGATAATTATTTTAATCGGAATTTCTTGTTCATTCCTACAGTTAACCTGCTTCAAATATGCCTTAAACAGTGTATAAGTCTAGTTAAGCTTAACAATATAATAATGATACTAATATATTTTATGCATGCAATTTTTATATAATTTAATATCACTGGTTAATGAATACAGATTTTCCCATATTAATTTTATTCTGAATATTGGAATAATTGAGGCTAATTCATAAATGAATGAATATGTATAAAACTCCTATAATATGAAAAAAGTAATAGTTCAGGAAATACAGAAGTATAAGTCATTTATTTCGAATCTCCAATAAACCCGACTTTGAGCAGATTCATGTGATACCGTAAATGTTGTCCAATGAGAGGATATTATGACGTCAAACATTACCACGATTGTGAGAGAGACAAATGGTCCATAACCACTAAGGTAATCGATACAAGCCTCGATCGACAATTTGGTAATCATGTATGACGACTCCCGATCTATGACAAATCGGTCATTACCGTTGTTGTTGCAGCTTTTTACAGCATTATTTCAATAGATTGTGTATTATAATGTCCTCTTACAGTATCATTGTTATGATATCGTTTTTCTATTCTTATTGTTTATCTACGTAGAAATTAAATCAGTTATTTATACGCTCTACAGATGAGTTGTTACCAAAACAGGAAATAGTGCGATTAAACGTATGTTTCCTTTTGAAGGAAGAGCTTATTCTTTCTTAATGGGGAAAAATATTGATTTAATGAACATAGCATCTTTAATGTTTAAAGACCCCGAGAAAAAAAATGTACAATTATTTAATAATTGTTTATTTACACTGCACAATTTCTTTTCTTGTTTCTAAATATTTAAATAACTTTCTGTTATAAATCACATATGTATGCTGAATTAAACAATTGCGCTTACTATTTATTGATCTATAAATATATTTTAATTGTATGTTTTGTAATACTAACATTAAGAGACTTTAAAACCAATTTATATTTAAAAAAAGAAAGGTTATGGTGAAATATTCTGATTTGGAAACATTCCTTTTTGTGTTATAGATTTACAATGGCTTGGAATGAATGTGGTATGTAAACAATCTTCAGAAATTACTAAGGTCTTACATTATTCTTAATAGCATTTTTGGAATAGAAATTTGCAAATGAAATGAAATTACTATATTATGCTTAATAATCTATAAGAGTATGAGATATAGAGCCTAAGTCAGGTGTTTAAATGTTGTAAAACTCTCTTATAGGCAGCATGTATTAAATAATTGGTGATTCGCCAAATAAACTAAACTATTTACTGTATTTAGTACAGTTTTATCCAAATAGATAGAAAACATTTTGAAATACAATGATTTTGTTAAGGTTATTAAAAATTTTATCCGTATAAAGTAATTTGGAAATATATATATAATATATATATATATATATATATATATATATATATATATATATATATATGTGGATATGATCAAACAAAGGTCCTGACACTTTTCAATTGTTATATTTTGAAATATTGTATCGTTTCACTAGGTAATAAATAAATATTTACAACAGCGATGTTCATTTTAAAATGATATGGAATAGATCAGTGAAAAGGAGAATATGAAGCCGAAATCATCATTATAATTAATTATTATTCTGAGCAGTACGATTTTTAATTTAGAAAATAAAACAGAATAATACTTAAATTAATACAATAATTATAATACTTTATGCAGAATTTGAAGTTGGACAGAATTATGCTTGTGTTTGCTGAGTATTTCATATTATTGAATAAAATTACTTCTCTGCTCTATAATCAAAACCTATTACTACTTTATCACTGTAAAATGTTGCACTTTGTATTTGAAAATCGATCTTAGTTTTAAATCTCAACTCGTTCCAGAACGAGACTTTATGTGCAAAGAGGATATGTCCAGTGGGTCTTTTGTTATACAAATCAATTCTGAGTTCGGTCTGCTTCCACCTCTGACTCTGCATTACAAAGCAAACCTACACTGGTCTACTCGTTGTCATAATCCTTTAATTTATAGGCTACTTTTAAGGAAGTTGATAATACGTTCGTTATTAACGAGAAGCCTAACTTATTGATACTTTCTTTTCACAAGGATTGCTCAATATTCCAGTAGCACTAATGATGTATAAAAGTATGCTTGTGGATATGGCAATGAGGTTTCTATTAAAATTTCATATTACATTTAATGTATGTATGTATGAAAGAGCACAAAGAAAACACGAGAAAGGGTCTAACAGAAAAGTCAAAAATTGCACACCATTGTTGGTCCGAAGACCATCATATGAATTGCCATCATGGGATGAAGCCAACATAATACATCGGGAACCACATTTCTTCAAAAGGAAATTAATTGAGGCAACATACATTAAATTGGCAGACCAACCAATCAGTCAACCATCAGTCGAGATTAGGCCCCTTTGGTTGCCAATTCTAAAAAATGAACTAAAGAGAAAACCAAAAGTAATCTAAACGGATCAGATATTTGTAATAAACCAATTGCGGAGTCACAACATGGTTTTAAGAAGTTCATCTCGCATGAACCAATAATAACGAAAGGGCCCATTCCTGTCCCCCTTCCTTTTTATTTCCGCCATTTTGTTTTAGTCTGCCGTCACGATTACCATTGGTTAGTCCCTTTGGTTAGTCGTAGGTGGTTACTAGACGAATGAGGACGCATTGTGACCTGTATTCCGTAGTTCAGTTTTAATGATTAGTGTTTTGTATAGTTTTTTATTAAGTGCATGTTTATAGAGTTAGTGAAGTTGACAAACAACATGTAGGTTGTGATTCCTGACTTAGGCGTGCCACAACGCTTTGGTAAGATTTTGTTTATTTTAACCTAGTTTGTAATATTATGTATTAGGTTAGTTCTTTACCTGAAAGAAGAGATAAGATTGCAGATCTTGAAACGTAGTGTTACTAATTTATTGTTTCACTGAACGAATGGCAAATGTCCGGAAAAATCCTATTTCCTTCACAATCCTTCCATCGTCAAAAATAACCTTCAAACAAAGAAGTGTTTTCCTGTACTGTATTGAGTAAAAACTGTATTGGGCACTGCTTTTTGAAAGTATTTAATGCATTCCAGCTGACGTCATTATTTCTTATTAAAGCGTAATTAGAGAATGTGTTGATACGCATAATAATACACTTAATTTTGCTAATTGGGTGAGCTGCACCATAAGCTTACACCACACGATATTTGGTGAATGTATGAATTTAAACACTTAAAATCTTGTAAAAAGTTTCATTTATATATAAGCAACGGTGATGGCGCATGCCACTCCTTAAGATTTGGCTAAGTGTTAGTGAATACTTTTTATTGCTCTTACGCAATAAAAAGTAAAAAATCCGTGATTTTTATCTAAAAATTTTAGTTGAAATAAGTTTTTAGATATAACGGTGGTTCTAATACTGCTAGATTGAAAGAAAAGAAGCAAACACTAATTATATTGACATGGAGCTGAAAGAACAAGTATTAAAATAATGATGAAGAACCTAAACTATTGTTCCCACTTGAGTGGCCGATATTGTAGTAATGACAGCACTGATTTGTTTTATGAAGTTTAAACATATTTATTTACCCGGACTATAACCAATTCGTTTAATAGACAGTGGTTACATACAAACTTTTACAATTTAGATGTAGAAATTTTTCCCAATTAATTTTGCTAAAAGAAAACCAGTCTGGTGCAATAATAGCAACGTAAAACTAGAGCACTGATGCGTCATCAATATGGGAGTCCCTCATTGTTGTTAGTAATTGGCCTCTAGAGTGTTACTGACACCTGATCAATTAACCCCTTAACAAGCCTTCGCATATATCAGAGCCGGAGGTTCTATTGTTGGGATCCGGTACATGACTACTTACTAACACCACTGGATTTGAATCAATATTACTTGCCTTACACCTCTTATACTATGCAGGGAATTGATCATGTTCTACCATTTCACCCTGAGAGTTATGTTTGCAATAAGTTCTAATAAACAATAGTTTTTATTAGTGCGTTCTAATTGTAAGTATGGATTGATTCATTGGTGTCCTGCAAATTAACCTTCTATTTTAAATTTAAGTACACAGTAGTTTGCGTTAAACATTAAAATATACGGTAGTGTTTCTCAGATATTTTATCGATACAACAGTACAACGATAATTGTACTGTAACCAATTATGTTTATATGTCAGTTATGAGGAGATTTAATTAGAATAAAATAAATAAAATTACCTTACCGTTATTCCGTATAAAAATTTAAGGGATAATTATACAATTCATCTCTTAAGTCACCTTAGTCTTTGAAACCCAGATTAAATGTCAGAGATGGCTTCTTAGCCCTAACGTTGCAGTGTAATAATAATAAATATGTTTACTTTCTCAAACAAGGGTTACAAGAACTATATAACAATTAAATCAGTACAAATTTAACTTATTCTAACTGCCAAGTCTGATCAGTACAATGCCGCCGAATAATGTAACAATGATATAAAACACATACAAAAGCTTTAAGAGAAAATACAGGTGAAAACTGTAAGACCAAGCCTGTGTAGAGGGACAGTTTAAATTTAAAATCATTGAAATGGGCTTTTAAAGTAACACACTTATAAAACAATTTTATTATGAAAAAAACATACATTGCAAGCAAGGCTTAAAGATTTCATTGAATGTTTATTTACCAATTACTCATTAAGCAAGGTTTGAAACTGCCCTTACAAAATCAGAAACCTATAATTACTTAACAAAAAATATGCAAATTTTTCAGCATGGGATTTGCAAATGAATTTGATTGAATAAATAAATTACTAAGTAATTCAGTAATTTTTAATAGTAACATTTATTGGTCTGATATATTAACGCCCTCGGCATTTCTTACTTTAGATTTATATTCAATACTGCAATTGAATGAAATAAGACATTGTTTACCATTTTTACCTTAAGTGACATTTTATTTATAAGAACCGAGAATAAATAATTTATTCAATAATGTAAATTCAAATGTTAGAGTTAAGATAATCCTCTCTAAGGAGTAATAAAGCAGGTTGGGGGCGTTATCAGTTGACATTTGGATTCTAAATGTTGATAGTATTGTCCCACCGGAAATTACCGCGGGAAACTGCAGATTTGGGGCTGGAGATGGTGTTTTTTTACTGC
>NW_025783830.1:0-29302 GCF_021130785.1 Homalodisca vitripennis
AAATCTGTATAAAAACCGCTAATGGAAAAAATTTTAAATGGACGGCATGCTGGAAAAACCATTTCACGATTTATTAATAAAATCATTTAAAATTTACCATCAGTAAGCATAAAGTCACAATTTTTACACTTATGTATTTCTTGAAATATAAAAAAATCACAAATAAAAATCCTATATGAAAAGGGTACAAACAAATAATTACAAACAATATAATTCAATCATCAAAAAAAACAATTTATTTCTTATTCATTATAGAAATACAATTGCGATCGATTTGATTCCATCTGACGCCTTCAATAGCAAATTAGCTAAAACTCGTAGCATAATAGACAGCGAAGTTTATTTCGATCAGCATCGCTGTACATGGTACGTAAAAGTTACATTTTACTTCCCAGCGATATCGTTCAGAAAACATGTCATAGCAACGATCACCAAAATCGCCGCCACATTATTTGTACGATTTGTGTGGCCCCTATTAAAGAAAAGTTATAAATCATTGCAAAGTACAGGGATATTTTTGTACAAAGTTAAATATATGATATACGGGATAAAAAAAAATACCCGCACGGGCTGGGATAATTCTCGTATGTGTACAGGTAAAGCAATAAAAATTTTAAATACAGCATTACTGCATCTATAAATCTACTTTTGAAGTAGCTACTTTTTTTTACGTCATTTCAGGGGGATAGCCCGCAAGGGGTCAGAAGGAAATTTTTAAAATTAGAGTTTACTTAAATTCTTAAAATCTTAAATTCGAGTAGTACTTCAAGTGAAACGTCTCTCTTAATAGAGTACAATTCGCCAAATCAGACAGGTACTCACATGTAAGACATTAAGTAGCCAAGGGCCGCGAAATATGGATATGGGCCAGTAAACATTGAAACAAAGATAATCTCTGCAAGGCGTTAGCTAAAGACCACCGACGCGAGGGTACCGCTAAAAAAGCGGAGCAGGCTCTCGGTAGCAGCGGCTACTACACGTGATGTCGGTTATGTGCGCCCAATTAATGTCCGACGGCAACGTTAGTGTCGCAATAGGCTCCCTTATCTAGCGCAGTTCTCTTTTTCTAGACCAATCTGCAACCAAGGTTAGAAGTGGACTTTGCGCCGACAACCATTCTCCGTGGTCCCCCTCACTTAAGTTGGTTTGCACAATATGCTTCAATTTATAAGGAGCCACATTACAAGATTCCAATAGGTCTGAAGCTGGAAACGTTTATATTTGAATTTAACATACGGTTAGAAGTGGACTTTGCGCGACAACATTCTCCGTGGTCACCTTCACTTAAGTTTGGTTACAATCTGCTCTTTAATTTATATGGATGGCACATTACAAGATTCACATGGTGGTCTGAAGTGAAACGTTTATAATTGAAATTAAACAGGTTAGAAGGGGACTTTGCGCGACAAACATTCTCCGTGTGTCACCCTCACACTTAAGTTGGTTGCAATCTGCTTCAATTTATAAGGAGCACATTACAAGAATCCATGTTCTGTAGTGAGGACGTTTATATAATTGAAATTAACTAGGTTAGAGATGAAGTGGACTTTGCGCGACAACATTCTCCTTGGTCACCCTCACTTACGTTTGTTTGCAATATGCTTTAATTTATAAGGAGCACATTACAAGATTCCATGGTCTGAATTAGTGAAACGTTTATATTGAAATTAACTAGGTTAGAAGTGGACTTTGCGGCGACAACATTCTCCGTGGTCCACCTCAACTTACGTTGGTTGCAATCTGCTTTAATTTATTAAGGAGCACATTACAAGATTCCATTGGTGCTGAAGTTGAATCGTTTATAATTGAAATTAACAAGGTTAGAAGTGGACTTTGCGCGACATCATCTCTCCGTGGTCACCCTCACTTAAGTTGGGTTGCAATCTGCTTCCAATTTATAAGGAGCACCATTACAAGATTCCATGTTCTGAAGTGAGACGTTTATAATTGAAATTATCAAGGTTAGATAGTGGAACTTTGCGCGACAAACATTCTCGCCGTGGTCACCCTCACTGTACGTTGGTTGCATTATGCTTTAATTTATAAGGAGCACATTACAAGATTCCATGGTCTGAAGTGAAACGTTCTATAAATGAAATATTTAACAAGGTTTGAAGTTGGACTTTGCGCGACATTCTCCGTGGGTCACCCTCACTTACGTTGGTTGCAATCTGCTTCAACCTCTATTCTATAATGAGGCTCACATTATAAGATTCCATAGTTTGGAAGTGAGACGATCTGTAACAGGAAATTGGACAAAAGCTGAAGTGATTTTAATGTGCACCTCCTGTTAAAAAAAAGATCACCGAGTGTTTTTATACTAAGGGAATCTCATTCAGCAGTCTTCTCTTTGGGGCTCAGTCAATACGAGGAATAACGTGACCTTCGCGTGAATGGTGGTACCTGCAATTGACAACGTCGATTACCGACAATGAGTCTGATTTCATGCCAGATTCCATCGCAGAATACTCGCTTGTTTGTTCACGGAGGCCGACTCGTAACTGTTGTTCGTCCTCCTTGTTTTTGTCTTGTCTAGTAATTCTAGCGAGAAGAGTCACATCCGAGCGGAGTCTTTTTCAAAGCTACCGTTAAAACAATCAAATCAACAAATTAAGTAAATCTCTAGCGTGGAATAGATTTTTATCAACCAATACGATGAGATATAATTCATGCTTTAAAATTCGTTTCATATTTGTAATACGTTCTTCTCCTTGTCGAACTGTCTAATTAGCAAAAGAAAGCAGCGACCAAATGGCTAACAGTTAATACAAAAAATCCAAAGAGGAACTCAATTTACAAATTACAGAGCGGTTTATATTACACATGTTGATTCACCACTTATACAGACTCAAAGAAAAGAATATTTCAATCTAATTTTTCAAGTATCGTACGATTTTGTTAATTATGTTATAATCTGATATATTAAAATATAATATAAAAAATAATAAATACTCATCAAAGTAAATACTTGTTAACAGTTTGATTTAATGTATGTATTTATATATTATTTAAAGAAGAATCTTATTCATAGGTAATATAATGATGGTGGTAAATACTCACGAATGCATTTGTCCTTGTAGGCGATGGGGATGGACTTGCCGCGGCGAACATGCCGCTTCGTCGGATGTGGCAGGAAACTATGGTACGTTGCGGCGGTCTATCCCGCAGACAGGCCGCGGGTGCTGGCCTGGCGAGCATCGCTCGCGAACAGCGGACACAGTGCGGGAGGACAAGTTTCTGGTTCCAGGGAGCCGAGTACTTTTGTTTTCCGAGCATTGGTCTCCTTTGTCGCACGAGCCCTGTGGGTCAGCGAGGGAGTCAGTCTCTGGACTGCCTACTATTCCTAGCATCTTCCAGGGGTCGAGGAAAACAATTGCTCCGACACAGTTATCATACAGGTATTCTTTGACATGATGATCGGTGGCTCTGTCAATGGAAAGTCCAGGATATTGAACAGTTTTTTGGTGAAGAAAAGTAATCGAGAACGAGTTATGATTGACATTTCTGACTCTCAGTGTTTGAAGATGTCGGAGTTTACTGAAGATAGAAAAATTTTATATTATGAAATGATTCGATTTTCAACTACTCCCTCAAGGCAAGATTGAATCGTGGTATTGTATAAAATTAATCAAAGATTCCTAAACCCAAAATCTTTTTAGAAAAAGTGAGGTTAAAAAGTCGGGAAAATAGAGTATTGAAAACAAGCGAGTAGTAAAAAACTTAAATCGCGAGTTTCTGTACTGTATCCATCTGTTCAAATAAATGAAGTTTTTGCGATGGTTTACTCTTGAGAGGAAATTGAACTTCGAGAGCTATAATGGATTTTACCGAATATTAAATTGTATAACGCGATTGAATTTAACCTTTTAAGGTCATAATTTGTGTTAAAACTAAAATTATTTAATCAAATAAACGGCACAAAAAAATTAAACCCCTGGAAGAGTTGAGGAAGTCGTAATCCATTTTAACAATCAGAATGCATTTAATCTGTTTAAGCATGCAATACTTACCTGATACCTGCAATACTTTAACTTGACGCCAGGATCAAGCTGGATAGGAAGAGAGAAATCAAATTGGTATAACTTTATTGTAGATGCATTTTTTTTACGACTTTAATGCATCAAGAAGAAGAATAAAGGCATGACAATGGAATGGTTTTACAACTGATACCCTTCAATTGCACTGTAAATTTTGTAGATATTAACCATATGAGGTAAAACTAAGTACCAAGGAATTTTCTTCAATTGTACTTAAACTAGGAAATGTCTAAGATAATGTGATAATTTTTAAAAAATACAAGGTATTCTTACTAAAAATCGGATTTTACTAAGGTAAAACAGTGATTTAAATGGATTGCTGTTTTTTGAGACCAGTAGTGCTTGTAATATTTTATAAAAACAGTTTCTGTATTATAAACAATAGTTGATATCTTGTGGTCTAAGCTGCCTTTACTCGTATTCTGGTTATATTTTGTTATTTGGCACAACACACGAAAAGATACAGCATAAAGGATAGTCATTGACTGATCATACATTACACTTTTGACATATTATCGTTAAATTCGGAATACTCTGCACATATACTGATATTGAGGTCAAATTTATATTTGAAATATTACTTGCAGAAACTAAAACTTACGAACAAAAACAAATCTTTGCCAAAAAAAAGTAAGCATAAGGTAAATTTTTAAAGTCAAGTGTTTTATGGAAAGTTAATGGATTAAAACATAGTATGTGTGTAGGGAGTGGAAAGAAAAGTAGAACCTCGATATAAAAAAGAAACAAAACATAACTGCTGCTATCAGCCTTTTTTGGACGAAAATAATAAATAACGTATCCTAACACAACTCACGTTAAACGGACCCCATTAAGAGTGGCGGACGAAAAACTTGTTTTACATAATTCTTCAATTTTCAAACAGAAGATATTCTAATCGTGAATCACGCCGACTGTGTCTAAAAATTCCCGAAGCTGGGATAACGGAGCAGATGATCGAGTGGGTGGATTAGGATAAATTTATCTGGATTTTCCCTATCTAGCAGTGCTTAATGGTTCGCCATCCAGGATAGGGGGTGTTCCTGGAAGTAAGGCAAGCTGGTGAAATTATGGGGTAAAGGCGCAGGAATGAGGAGAGCGCCCCAAGGTTAGGGCTGCAGAGTACCTGACGTTGCAGCTTCCAATTAAATCATGTGAATAGATAATTGGAAGATTGGGCGTGAGAGAAGGTGTGCGGAACAGAGCGCGCAAAGTTGTATGTAATTACGGGCTAAGAGGGATAGCCGGAAGGTCGGGTCGGATAACATGCCCTCCCATCAGTCCCTTGGCCCTCGGACACACCCTATGATTCATATCCGTTGCCGACATTTCACTCCATTTGCACGGTATGTCTCCTACTCTGTAGGCAACATTTATGATATTGTATCTGCTTCAGTTGAATCGGTTCATTTTAGACGATTTCCATAACCGAAAGCGCGAGGACGATTGTGAGGGCAATTTAAACGCGATAAACGTGGTCATTTTACTACTTCCATGTAAATCGTGCACTAACAGCTCCGGCGTAATGTGGTGTACAAGAGTGTTTACTAAGCTAATAACGGTGGATTAATTGCTAATTGGTTGTCACAATGATTTCGTGAGCCCTACGACTTACTGCATTATTAAAATCGCCGAGATTGGTTACTTAACTATGTAAGAGTCGTTTAACCACAACACGTAAAATATGGATGTATAATGATCATCTGCTACAGGATAGCACTACCACGGAATATACAATTTGTGGAAACAGGTCTAATGAAACCGCCCCTAGGGTTTACAAAAAAGTTTTAGCGACTCGTCCGTTGCTGCAGGTTATTTGAAAATTCATAAGTTGTAAACCCAGGCTTAAACACAACACGTAATAATGGAAGTATAATTGATCTCTGCTACAGGATAGCAAATCCACGGAATATACCAATTTGTGAACATGTCTAATATAGAACCGCTAGGGGTTTACAAAAAGTTTTAGCGACTCGTCCGTTGCTGCAGGTTAATTCGATAAAATCATAAGTTGTAAACCCAGCTTAACACAATACGTATTACTTGCAATGTCGCGGAATCTATTGCATTATGAAAAAGAAACCTAATATTAACACGTAAGAAAAGTGAACACCACTGAATCTAGGAATTCTAAATAAGGCCAGCATAACATGTAAGGACTAGTAACTTCGCGGGTATCATTATTTGTGAAACTTTTGAGACATAACACTTAAGTAGTTACCACCAAGGAATCCAATACTTCTAAAGTAAGGAATCTAACCTTCCAATACTTATAGAAGACGGCTACCATATTATGTATGACTATCAAACGCCCAAAGATTTGGCTACCTATATAAGAGGTTAACATAAGATAGTAATTTATGTTAAATCTTAAAAAAATTGTTGCCAGTTATAAAGATGATTGATCTAGAATCAAACGTAATCTAGGATCATATTACCTGTTACTATCGTTAAAGAAGTTGTTATTCATAAATATTGTTGGAGTTCAGTAATGTAATGTCGGTGTTGAATTAACTATAGGAAAATTTTTTAAAAAATGTGTGATTATTCCTTAAATTGGATATTTCTTTATACTTCAGCTTTAATGGTTATATTTGCCATTACATATCATTGTAGGCGTTTCAGATAATTAGGAAAAAATCGACACGACGAGAAATATGGTTACATTATTCCTTCCACTCTTACGACCGATTCCTTAACACTAATTAAATTCACCTACACTAAGTTTTTTGAAACAGGATAAAAAAATTTCATCTAAGTGAAAATTTGAATCAATACTTTTTAAAATATAAAATATAGATCTTGAATAACAATCAGCCATGTCGTGTGATTCGTTGAATTAGTCGAGAAAAAATGAGTTGACATTATTATAATATAATAAGTTTTTTTATTGAATGTGTTACTCAACTTTGGCACATGCCGCGGTAGGCGGACTGCAAGGGAGGCATTTTTCTTCCTGCAAGCACGCTTCCTGAGCTTGCAGATAGGAGCGGTACGTGCGTACCGCGTCGGTGCCACACACAGGACCCAGGTTAAGTAGTTCTTGTTAACCTTTGCAAGCGAGGGTAGCACACGCACTTTGGTAAGACCATTCCTGACAAGGCACCTTCTTCCCCGCTCCCAACACTGCACGTCCTTGCACGTCCGCTGGCCAAAAACAAAATCAGGAGAACAATTATTAACCTGCTAGTTTTATTTTCCCCAGAAAGTGCATTCAATGTTTGGTTGGAACAGAGTGATTAGTTGTCCTGATAAGACTATATCGTTCATCTCGATTATAAGTAATAAAAACAACCACAATTGAGGAAAAATTGATTTTTACGATATGGTGTTCATGAAAATTTTCAGGTGGTCGGGTGCTTTTGAGAGATGGAGGAAATTCTCAATCTTGGACCATTGGTCAGAAATTCATTGTCTTAATGCGATCTATGAACTGCGTTTAAGTCACTATTTTGAATTGTAAGTACCTAAGCCCAAAATGATACTCTTATTTCAAACCCATAATTTTGTTTGTTGTACTACACCCGCACATGTGCTACAAATGTTAGAATTTTAATTAAGGTAAGCTATGGCTATCAACAACCGAAAAATTAACTTGCGCTATACGCACAGTTCCTGTTTTTGCGTTGCTATAGATAAAAGTCAAAAGCCACTTCATTTTTGCGGTAGAAGTTTGCGGATACATATAGTAAGAAGTTCTTAGTGAGATTGGATTTCAAGACAGTAAAATACAGCTTTCTGAATGTTATATTAGATTGTTTTGCTATTTAAAACTAAAACTAAAAGCAAACGTCAATAATACCAACCAACATGTCAGTAATATGGGTATGCCTGTCGTCATCCATCCTATAATACGGACGGGGGGTCCTATGATATTTTTGTAATTAAATATTTTTGTATTGTATAGGTTTAAGAGAAAAAATGTAATAATAATAAACAAATGGATATAATAAACAACAACATTTTTCATATCCTGTTTAGGCAGTAATGGTTTTTAAAGTCTCAATAAAGAAATTAAATTTGTAAAGCAATACAGGTATTATATTTTGATTTAGCGACCGTCTGGTAGCCTATATTTTAAAATTAGCTAAATGTCATGATTTCAACATTACTTAAAATATGGAAATTGTTATTATCATCAATTTAAAAATTCCTTTTGTGAGTGCTGATAAAGCAATTTCTAAATAGATATTTTAGTTACGTTTGAATTGCATGTGCAGATAATGGAACTTGTCTCTCAGAATTTCCGTGGACAGCATCAAATTTAATGATTAGTTTATTAATACTTGTATAAGACTGATTTGTTTTTCGGAATGTAACCTTGAATGAGAGAGTTGCCATATTTACAGGTAATAAATAAATATAATACATAACGTTGAATGAGAAGCCCACCTAATTTCCAAAAGGTGTGTCTACTTTCTGTGCTTGTATTCCACTTCAGAAGAGAAGGGGTAAGAGTGAAAATATCTCATACCCGACTGTGCCGTCTAACTGGTCATCCATTGACAGTTTAGCTAAATTTCTTTCGTCACTGTAGGTCAAGGCGGCTCTCGAGATAAATGTGTGGAAAAACTAATGGTGGACATACACCACAAAACATACAAAGGACGAATGGATGTTTTCAAAAATCTTTCCAGATGTTAAAGTTGGAAAGGAATTTAGCTGTGCTCGTAGGGCCCAAATACTACCCCTTTTCCAACAAATAAGAACGCTATCTGGTGTGGCGGGGGTTGCGTTTACCGTGCTAACTGCTTGAGATGAAGGGCGCAACAATCTCTTTAACGAACTTTAAACTCACGATTTCGATTTGCAGATTAGTATTTGACAAATACGTTATTTTCAAAAAACCCGGAAAACAACACTATAACAACTGAAAAACAAGGTCAAGTCCTATTATTACTATTATTATAAAGGTATTCTCTCTATTATTTAATTCCACACCACAATCAGAAACTGGTCCCGCAAGGACAAACTGATTGTTAGCGAGTTTGCGATGAGTTATTTGGGCCAATACGATTCATGAAAAGGAAGGTGTTATAACCCATGAATCACAAGTAATGTTTTCGGGACGCCAGCGTATAATGCTACCCGCCCATTCCCCTCCCAAAATTCGATTTCCTTGGTTTCAGATCCAAAGTTTATATTAATAGTTTATATACGCTAATCAGTGATCGTATCTTTTTTAAACAGTTAATAATATCTAATTTCCTCTTTGACCATTTTCGTATTGTGTAAAAATTGCATTTAAGTGTATGGTGTGTTGGGTATATTAATTTCCACGTACTATATGTTACGAATTCATTAACGGCCGACTTGTTTTTTTCCTCGTAATGGAGAAAGGGAGCATCAATGGGTTTGTTATAAAAAGATGTTACTACCGCCCAGTCACTGCACTCCGTTTTGTATCCTTCGACTACTGTGAATTACACCATCCTAAAATATGTCCTAAGCAAACCTAAACCAGTTCTTCAAGTATCCTAAATTGTCCCAAATAATCACCAACTGTTGTTCATTAAGTTAGAATCCAGAGTAAACTGTGTTTTTAATACGCCAGTGCCTGCCATCTGTAATAAAGGTTAAGTTAGTGCTATTTGTGCATCACCTATGTGCACCATGTCAACAACAGCATGAGATTCTATTCATACAAATAATAAGTAATGTGACATTGGGTGTCCTAGCAACTTTGGTCAGTTGCCAAAAATGTTGCCTTTCTTTTCCAGTTAATTACATTGTTTTCTTAAATTATTTTTAAAACGTTGTTTGTAAGTGATATTAATAAATAAAAATTGAATGCTTATGTATTGATTCCTATATCTAAGTAATGTACAACGCCAAACGCCACCCCTAATGCCGTCCCACTTGCCTCCCCAGAGCGAGAAGTACTAGATTATATATATTTGCCAGTATCGAGCATCGAACAAATACATGTTTTAGAATACAATTTATATTATTTTAGTTCTAATAGAATCTAAATTTCCTGTATGATACTAGTTTTTATATCCGTATAGGGGGATGTAAATCCCGAAGCCAGACAAAAAATGGTAAAGTTATCTGCCAATTTTCAATGATATAGTTTCTGGAAGTAACCTCTTAATTTATGCAGTCTTTTCCAACGACAAAACTGTTTAATTGTACAGATGTCCAGTGATGAGAAGATTTTATCCATTAAAAAAGATAATACAATTCGGTTTGGAAGTTTCGGGAATTGAGAGCTTTTCACAGTTTTTTAAAGTTTTGTTTAAAAATCAAATATATAGGTTGTTAGTAAGAACAATGTTAGAATAAGCAATGATATGGGCCGATATCTCTTTAAGACCTGCCCTATCCAGGCCGTTACTTACATTAAGGTGGCTTATAAGTTGATCAAAGTTAACAGTTACAAAATGTAATTAATTAATAACTGAAGGAATTTTTATGTATTAAAATTATTATTCGTATATGTGTCCAACATAGTAGATAAGAATATAACGTTCCTAGACCACTTTTCGGATGCCAACAGTAAGAATACAATGGAAAATGTTATAAAAGGACAATAAACGACGAATCTGTAACTCACGAGATGAAAAATTAACCGGAGATCTATAGCTTGTTTTGCTTCTAACTTTCTTAAGGTGTCCTATTGGAAACTTCTGCTTCGAATCAATTTCTAATTGGAAATGATCTCCATTATCTGCTTCGAAATCAAGCGGAAAAATTCCTGTTGTAAATATATTAAAAGTCTTAATGTAAAAATCCTATTTGCCAATGTTCTCATATCTTGTTTTTCGAAATAATAACACGGAAAATTGTGGTGGTAACATATAATTATAATCCTTAATATAAAAATTCTGCTGAAAATGGAATTGAAAAAATCAAAGGGAAATCTAAAATATTTACTGAAATTTCCCTCTAATAATCGCTTCCATTAATCACATCATATGGATTAAAATTTCTCAGAAACAACACAACAGACATAACCAAATCGGCGTTTTGTAATCAGCATTTTGAAAAATCCATATTGGATAATTATATCGGTTCTTTGTAAGCAGGAAATATTTGTCAAACTCTTTGTTTGTAATCAATGACATAAAATAGAGGTCTATTCGCTAAAAAATTCTTTAGGATTATAATACATTTCCATATTTTTGTAGTAAACCTTTCTTAAAAATCTTTGAATTAACATCCTGATACATTGATTTCTGTAAAAGACCTCCGTGAAATTGTTTTAAATTTATGTAATTCATCTGGATAATAAAGAACCGTGTCACAATTTTTTACTCTGAACTATTTTTTACATTCAAAACTATCAAACTTTTGAAGGAACTATTTCTCTTGATGATATTCCTGTCTATATCTGTTTTGAAAACCTATAATAAACAAAACTTAGGGAATTGAAGATATTTCTATAAATAGTTTGTGATATCGAACGAATAAGTTGTTCTTCCGGAAATACCTTTTTCTGCCTTCAAATACATTGCTCAATCTAGAAAATTAAACATAATGTTTTTAAGAATTTTGTAATTTGCATCATATGGCAGACTGAATTTTACTCGTGGTTTTGTAATAAATCATGTCGGAACTTCTAATATGAAAAAACTCGTTTAATTTGTAAATTTTGCCATCTAACAGGCATAACATTTCCAGTTTGCAGTCCTTCAGAATCACATCCATTCGTCTTTTTTTCCAGCTCTTATGAAACTAATGTTAAAATTCCACCTTTATAGATTGGAAAATTTACATTTTCAAAAGAAAATCACTAAGCCGAAATGTGCTTAAAATCAACACCGACCGTCCTTCAAATTGTCCCAAATTTTTAAAAGTTGATTCAAAAACTGTTTGAAAAATAACATCACTTTTGGAATCAACAAATGGTTTCCTTTAATATTGCTGGAATTGGCCACAGTTTTCGACTATCTTCTATCATTTTATTGTGGTTTTCTTACTTCAATCTTAGAAAATAAAAACGGTATAAAATTAGATCGATTAATCTAACAATATCAGTTCCAAGATATGCTTGACCCATCTTGTTTTGTTAAAGTTCCCAGAAATATATAAAACTGGAAGAGTTTAGACGAGCAAAAAGTTATCCTCGCAAAATCAATATTAAACTCAGTTCTTTTTTTTCGGTTCATTCAAATGGTTGTTTTACTAATTGGATTAGGAAAATTTTTAAAACTGCCGCCCTTTCAATGATTCACTAGCATACCTTTCTGTAGTCCGCCAATTTAATAAAGAGAAATTTAGAAAATTTTAAAACATCAATGGCTATAGAGAAAGGATGTCATTTTTTCATCCGATCTGAATGTACGTTTTTTATTAAGAAAAGATATTAAATGTTTTAGTCATTTTTTAATGATCTTACTTCGTCATATTCAGGATTCCTCCTTCCTTAAATTTTGCATATTTACGGCCACATTATTTCAATAAAATCTGCACAGGATATGTAAAACTATCTATAATATTATTACCAATCCAACTGTATCTTTATTTCTCTCATCCAAAAACTTTATACTCAGAAGTGTTGATTAGAGGCAAAGATACAGACCAGAACATATGATCTTTTAATTGAGATTAATGTTATAATTTTTCTTGAATGAACTCTGAGTGATAAAAGTTTTGATATTTATAGCAATGTCTATACCAATTCAATTTGTTTGTACGTATAATCGCATCATATCTTCTCGGATAATACATATTTTTGAGAAAATATCATACCCCAATATGTTCTAATTTTTTCAAATCTCTTTTCGTTTTGTTGCATTATAAAAAGATCGAACAGCACTGTAATGTCCCCGCCATCTCTCTATTTATTAAGAAAAAATTTCCAAGTTTTTATAAAATTGGCTCTTTTTAAAAGACGTTACATTCGAGCACATTTTCCGAGAAACTCTTTTAACTACCATTGATGTTTGCAATTAGTAATTTTATATTCATTTGGTTTCAGTATTTTGTTTGCCTTACAACCTCACACAACGATATGAAGCGTCATTTATATATAGGAAATTTTATCAGGTATAAAAACCCTACGGCGACATACCTATTATCAGTTAAAGGATCTTTCCTCTCCACTTATTAAGTTTTTCTATCTGATTTTTTGAAAATTTGTCAGCATAAGAATCCCCTTTGTAATTCCAAAACAAAATTTATGAGACACAATATTACTCAAATAAGTTTTTCGCTAGCATCCCCCCCCCCCTAAACTAAACTTATCAAAAGACTCTTTAAAATTTAGAGTCAGTTTTTCCATTAATTTTCACCAAACATTCGTCTTACTGATCTTTTACTTAACATTGCTTTCAATCAAGTTTTTTCATTAGACCTTCTGTTGTACAAATCATTAACATTGCTGTGTTATGATTCTCATAATTTTGTTTTTTAGTTCATTAAACATTTTTAAATTAGGATCTTCTTAATTGAATCATTAACAACAACATCAAATGGAATTAATTCTCTTTTACTATACACTGCACTAATTCCTTTTTTTACCTTTAAAATCTAAGAGCATTTTTAACATTCCGGATCATGTAAAAATCAACAGATCTATACACGATGTTTTCTGATAATTTTAAAAAGGTTTATAAAATTTGTTTCTTCTTTAAGCAACAACATCATGTTTTGTCAAATAAACCAGTGTTCAACTTTCCGCCTTCAGAACAACCGACAATTCTATTTGAGTTTATTAAGCCGAAACTAACATAATTCGTTTTTCCAACTTTTGACTCGCTTCAGTAATTTTATCAGCTTTTTTCCGATATGAGGCACATTAAATTGGCTTAAATAATTTTTTTTTTACACCATCAATCAACTTCTTTTTCCAATGATTTTTATTTTATCAGCAACTTCATTGTTGAACTCATGAAATTTGCAGAGTTTGGTTTATATCATATTCTGGCTTTTAAAAAAATCTTCAATCATCGACATGCTAAATATAATCTGTGAATCTTGGAAGGGTTTTGTAATAAATTATTTTTATAAACTTGTTATCAAAACTCATTTCTCAAACTATAAAAAATTGGACATTATTTCGAATATTTTCGTGGATTATAATTTTGTATTCCAAAACACACATCAAAAATATTTTGGCTGAATCCTCATTATTTATTAATGCTAATAATTTTGTTGAACAACGATCTTTTAAAATCTGTTACCATCAAGTCAGTTTCATTCAAAACAATAACACACAATAAATGACCAACAAATCTGGCTGGAGAGGGGTCCCTTTATAGTCTTGAATGTGAGAATCGTTGTAGTAGTACGTTTTGCATTTATTTCCAAATATTGGAATTCAATTCCCTATTCGGCGGTTTGTCCATCAATTACTTGCCATAATAACGAAATCAAAATAATTATGCATTCTTATCCAGTTTTTATCTAATTAGCAAATCCAACTGAGTTCCAGTTCCCATCAAGTCAGAGTCTAAATTAAACAATTCCCACATTCAATATTTCTCTAAACTTTGTTTTAAGGTAATGTATCTCTCATGAAATATTTCCTCTAAAATGTTTTAATAATTTTTGCAGATTTCTTCCAATTCTCCAAATTGTTAATGGTTTTATTTCAAATTTTTTTTTAATGTTTTGATTTTCACGTAATTCAAAGTTTTCTTCATCTAATCCAGATCCTGTAACATCTTACAACTCTTTAATAAACCAATTTTAAAATATATTCTCACAATAGGGACATTACAATCTTTTTTTACAATTGGAGCGGCTTTTTCTAACATAAGGTACGACATTTTTACCGATAGGAAATGTCTTCTCCAAAATCTAATAAATCTTTCAAAAGTCCACCATTTTTAAGTTCCCTTTCAACTGATTATAAGAAAATCTTATTCTTGGTTTCCTTTATTTGGTTCTTTTCGAGTTTATTGTATTGTCTATTTTGTTTAAAAATATCTTATTCTTCGCCATTTTTTAGTTGATCTATTTTAAATTTGAATACTAAACGGGTATTATATTTCTTAAAGCGGATTTTATTTATTCCTTTCTGATTTTTGCTGAAATTTACGTTCAAACCTCCATTTATATATGTTAAAATTGTCCAAGTTCTCTTCGATACCCATTCCTAGTTTCTCTTACAAAAACATTGCTCCAGCTGTTGGATGCGCAACCAAATCTTTCAACTAACTACTTGCATTCTTTTGATTTAAAAATCTTATCAGTTGCCTTATCTTGGCAATACTTTATCTGCTCTATGTCTGGAATTTGTGTCTCTATGTTTTTGCATAAAAATATCGTGTTCCATAAGCAGCTTAATCTAATTTATTTATACCTGGATCTTCTCTTTTTAGTCTTTTTACGAGGTTTGCTGAGCCAGGCCCCAGATACTGATAAGTTGGTACGTGTAAATTCATAAGGTATATTGTTGATAAAATCAATTCAAAAGGTCCAGCCTACCCTCAATTATAAGATGAACTTATTTGCTTGGCAAAATTCGTTCTTTAAATATTTAATTCCATCTGGTTTTTTCAGATCATTTTCGTTCCAAGTTTGTTCGAAATAAAAATCTTCTAAATTGCTTTCTTCAATTCATTTCAATATAAATTGTTGAATTTCACCTAGCCTTCTCCATTGAGCATAAAATATAATTATGAAATAAATTCAATTCTTTTTATCCCTGTTATCTTTCTCACCACTGAATCCTTACGATTCGTATTTTCCCAAATTGGGTTTAATTAATTTCCATAATTTTTTTTTTACCTCTAGACGTTGACGTTAGGCTTCGTTAGTAGATGGATCATTATTTTTGTAAATTGAGTCAGGTTTCCCATAAAAATTTATGTATACTTTTTCAGAATCTTCTTCACGAATATAAATTTATCACTTTTTGGGAAGGGCGTCCATAGTCTGTTAATAATCTCCCATAAACCTTGAGTTTCCTTCATATGGTTTTATTCATTAATAAATGATATCATTATGTTATCAAAATTAACGGGTAAATTTCCAATCACTATAAAACTTCTCTTTTTTCTGATCCCAATACAAACCAAATTTTATCATCCTTTGCTCTAGGAAGAAATTTTTTACCAATTTCAATCATTCAGTCACAATTCACCAATTAATTATATCCGTTGTTTTTCCAGGACTTTTATTGGATTCAAACTATGGTAGATAGAGTCTTCAATGATTTCGAGGTGTGCTAAATGGTCGTTGAAGAATGGGAAATTTTGGCAATTCAAAAACTCTTCCCACTTCAGATTCTGGAATTGAAATTATCGGCAAATTGTCGTACAAAACTGGAAACCAAAATTCCATCAAATTTTTTAGAAACATTTTCAATTTTGCCCTCAAACGTTTTTTTAATTGCAGAAGTTTTACAGGCTTGATTGAATTTTTTGAATAAATTCTTGGAATCTTATTTCATCAATTCGGAATGCTGTTTCTTTAAATTCTTTGATTAATTTCTTTTCGATTTGATCAAGTTTTTTTTCGACTTCTTTCAAGAAGTTTACGTTCACCATTTATATTAGAAAAATTTTTGAAACGTGGAACGGTGGAACGTAAAAACGTGAACGTGGAACGTAAAAAACGTGAACGTGGGTGGCAACGTAAAACGTGAACAGTATTTACCGTTTTTTTTCAGTTGTTTTCATAATGTAAATAAAAAGTAAAGATAATGTCAAAAAATAATTAGTAAAACATAATTATTCTTATCAAGTAGATTTGTCAGACCACTGAGCAGCATGTTATATTAGAAAATTTATTTTGTTTTAATTTCATATATTTAAAAACCATTTTTAGGCTTCAAAGTTATGATGTAATAGTTAAAAATCCATAAGGTCCCTTCTTTCCAAAATTTATCACATAAATTCATATTTAAAGTGGTTAAAAACCTCATATCAGATCCCACATAATTGTTGTAAATGATTTCCGCGAATAGTGATCATCTTGCTTTAAAAACATCCACAACATTATTCAAATTATTGTCTAATAACGTTGTTTATTCAAACTTTAGAAAAGCATTGGTGAAAGATAGATACAAGATATGTTTTTGTAGACGAGCTACATTACGAAATAATTCCTTAATAACGTTTCTGGAATTTTCCAAAATAACAATCATCACTATAATAACAGATTGACAAGATATTTGGGATTTACATTCGCCTTAACGGAAACTTATGTCCCTCCAGAAGCAATTATAAAAAATGTGATATTTCTTTGCTTAAGTTCTTTCTCCAATATTTTTGAATCTTTGTTGTTAATTTTTATGTAATGCGGCTTCAGTTTCATAAAGATTTTACTATAAACATACAAAATGGAATAAGGAATCAACCTATTGAGTAAAAAAAATTCAATAATAAACGTGTTGTTTTTTCCACATCCACTATGAACCAACAAATTAACAAATCTGATTGGTTGGATTCCTTTCTTATTTTCTTCCAAACGTTTGAAGTTTTATCTAGATCTTTTTGCTTTAAAAAAAATTTCTCCATTTAAAATAGCGAAAATGAATGCTGTTTCAAGTGTGACTTCAGAAAGCTCATCTCATAATTAGTTTTTAAACTTGGAACATCCTATTCATTTAGAGGAAGAATCAAATTATTTTAATCTGGTTTTAAAAAGCGGCTTTTTATTCTGACAATTTTTGTAATAAATATTAGTGGAAAGTTTTCTCCCTTATTTGTAATAGGATTTAGTGAGACAAGAACATAACACAAATATTATGGTTTAAAACAAAGGATATATATACCTTCCGGATCAAATACAAAACAATTCCCTTAAAAATTATCTGAAAAACATTTCAAAACAATCAGAATAAATCTTTAAACTTTGACGAAAAACAATTTTTTGAAATGCAAAAAAATTATCTCTCCTAATAAAACTTTCAAAAATAAAATCATCCAGTAAGAATAAATGTTATACCTTCAGCAATTGATACGTAGATTTATGTAGGGTTTTGTTCCAAGAAACTATTGAGCCAAATCAGGAATATTTAGGAAATAAAAAACGCCCAAAATTTAGACCGTTTCGATTGTAATTGGAAGTACAATTGTAAATCCCTCGTTGAACCTACAGTAGTTTTTGAAAAATCTCATACCCGAACATTTACACAAAGAATGCTGATATGTTGTACAACTTTTTTCCAAATGTTGCTTATGGATTAAAAAATCAGTGAAAGAACCGAATGAAATCGATTATATTTCCAATGATTAGAAACTAATATTCCCCGTACGAAGAATTCAAAAAAACGCCTTAAACTGATTCAAGACTCCGATGGAAAAATTTATTGAAAAATGAGGAGTAAGAACAACAATTGTATTCTAAGATTGAAAAAAGGAATTGAAAATGATTTACTAAAAATTTTATATAAACTCATCGAATTATAGATATTTTTGTCTGTAAAATGTTTAGCATAACTAGGATAACCATTGTAATAATTCGTCTTCCCACATTCGCAATTGAGTCTCTTTTTTCGTGACTTTTCTTCGTTGAATTCTTATAGTACACAATCTTTACAAATATGCTTGTTTTTTTATCGTCTACTTATAAATGCCACATTGTTATAATTCAGAAACATTCTTAACTTCTTTACAAAAAGTAACATTCCTTTCTCCTCTAAAACAGTTAATTTTTCTATTTTAATTCGTATAATTCTTTTTGAAATTATTTATCTATCGAACAAACTATTACAATTAATGTCTCACAATCCGTCTTTTTTTCTTTAGTTTCTATTTTTATAAAAATTTCTTCAAAACCTTTTTATTTCCTTCCTGCCACAATTGAACATTTATTATTTTGAGCCCCTCCATTTATTATAGAAAAAATTATAGCTTTTGACTTTCTTCACATTGCATATTCGTTAAAAACTTCCAGTTTATTTACTTCGTTGATTTTTTAAACTCTATTTAATTACTATAAGGTTACAGGATCTTGCTGTTATTAATTTGATAAATCTACAAAGATTTCTCTTGACCAATTGTTCTGTATTAATTTGTTCGAAAATGTTTGGTTTTTTACTAACTAAATTTTTACATGATCATTAAATTTCTAAATTTTAGTTTTCGTGTGAATATTCATGGTGGAACATACTTGAAAACGGGTCTCTAAATAACTCCTTTTTCCTGCATCCTTAATCTACGGTCTTTGGGCTTCATGTTGTTATCTGTACTGTGTGAACGCGTATATCATTATAGAGTTTTGTGAACTATTTTTTGAAGTAATATAGATCCATTTAAAGTTTTTGATTAATCTCGAAAAATAACTTTCATCCTTTCGTTTTGAGAGTTTCTGTTTATATCTCTCTACAAATACTTGATTTCTTCTTTCGTTTTTCAGTATGAATAAATCTTAATAGTTATATTTCCTCAAAACATCGTTTAAATTCTTTTATTTTTAAAACTCTAAAACCCTTATTCTGTATGAAGAAGATTCGGATGGTTTTATTGTCCCGATCTTTAATAGCATCTTTTACTAATAATCTTCCGAAAGCTTTTGAAACATCCTTGCCGTTTTGTTTTTTCTTGTTGATAGCTCTTGACCCAAGCATATTTTGAGAAAGTATCAATAAAAACATTTAACATATACTTGAATCCCATCATTTTGATCCAGAAATAGGTTAGACATTATAGACTAAAATCTGCTGCCCATAAATCAGTCAATTCCTAAAGTTAATAATTTTTCTCTTTTTAAATTTTCTTTCGTCACTGGTGCATGAATTTCTTTTAGCTTTCAATCTCAATTTCCGTTTTTTTATCTTTTAATTCTTTTTTAACTGGTATTTCAATATTGGATTTCTTTAATAAACTTAACTCTTATTTCGTCATACATTATTTGAACATTTTGCATGCATATTCCTATACAAAATCACGTTTTGAGTCTTGATAAACAATCTTTAGCAATCGATATTTTCCGTATTTTTTCTCTACATTTGTTGACCCAGTGGAATTAAAATCATCTTCCATTATACATATCAAAGTTTCCCGAAGTTTATTTAGTTCGTCTAGTAATAAGACCACATTTTGAGCTTCATTTTTTATAGCCATGCACTGGTACTGTTTTTCTCGATCTTATTTTCTATGGACAATTCTATTTATCCATCTTTTACGCGCTCAGGTGCCCAGTCTTGTTTATGGTAATTGGTGTACAACCTCATGGTTTATTAGGCGCATTTTTATTACAGTCATCTCATCTACAAATTCCTCCTTTATCCTTCGAACATCAAACATCTTTTCAAGTTTTCTATATTTATCGTTTTATTTAACAAAAATATCTCTTTATTCCTTTAAACCTAACTGGATTTGTTGTCTAGATATTTGTACGAATACACTTTGTGAAAATCTTCAATCCACAAAAATTCTACTTCTATATACTTCGCTATTTTACTCATCTTTGATTTCCCCTATTAGACCTTCTTATTTTTTAGTAGTGAAACATTCATGATCTTTTGGATAATTACTTGTATCAAACAGTCATCTATATTTTTCTTTAATAATTTCTAAAAGGATCTCGTTTTTCAATTCTAGGAAATAACTGTATGTATCCATGTAACACAGATTCAATTCTGGGTACAGAACTTCTTTTAATTATCGTAATAAAAACTCATATAATTATCATTTTTGATAGGTCCAGAACTGAAAAGCATATGTAGATCGGTTGTTAAAATTTAAAAATCTTTTGTTATGTACATGTGACTCGCTATACAGTTATCCGTCAAAGATATTAATGCCATTTGAAGTTAGTTTTTTCCCCCCCCCCCCCTTGGCCTGGTTTAATTGAAAATTCTTCATTTCCTAGTTTGTTATCACAGCTATTGCGCACATTTTCCATAGATTTTCCAAAAACTACTGAGTTGTTCATCCAGGCTTGTTAACTATCTTTCTCAAAGTCACTTTGTAGCTTTGGTTCTCATATATTGTGTTAAAGTCAATGTAAATTTTGAATTAAAAGGCTTCCTGATGCGAACGCTCTTAACTCTATTCACATGTTTCAAAATCATTATCACTTGTTCCCAGATAGAATTTTCAATTTTTCTTGAATGTACAACGTATTCAGTTTTATCCAGTAATAGTAGTGCCAAAAGTTTGTTTTTATAATGTTCGCGAGGAGAGGCAAGAGGTTAAATCCCTTGTGATGTTTCATGTAAAGTTGTATATTTGGATATACTAGATCAACTTTTCGAGAATTATAGCCATACATCTTCGTTCGCCAGTGAGTTCCTAAAATTGTGTCTTGCCACTCTTCTTTGGATATAAGTTTTCCGGATCCGATCCACTTGATATCACCATACAATATTGTAATATTTTGCATAAGACCATAAACCATAGAAGGGTTGTTTGCATCGACATAAAGTAAATAGTTTTGCTGGGCTTTGTCTTATCGAAATCTTTCAAATATTTGTTATTTTTGCTTTTAACATATCGTTTATAACATTGAGGTAATTCCTCCACGAATACCTCGTGTTGCCAATTCACATTAAAATACTTAATAGTAAGTCACATAATCAATTGTGTAAGTTCTTATTTTCGTTAATTTTTAACATAGCGTCCCAATGCGAGTCTTGGAGCAGTTATATAAATGTGCTGGATCCCATGTTTGTTAAACAATTTAGACATATGTTTCTGAAATTTTTCAAATATATACAGCATGCCTTTAAAAACATATTGGATATTGTACATAAATCAGAGGATATTGCCAAGATTTTGATCTTTTAATGTGTTCCAAACGCTCAAGAAGAGTGTTTGATAATCTTTCTCAGAGTATTCTCTCATCTGTCAAATGTGTCTAGAAATCTTGAAAATTTTCAGGGTCTTCCTGTGTAATCAAGTTTTTCAATACTATCGACTAGAAGTTCGTTAAGGTATATACCTTCTTCCAGACAATATTTTAAAAAATCTCGTCTTCATCATTTGGCTTGTCGTTCTATAATTTTCATGTCAACTAACTTCCTTCCATTCCTGTATAAAATAGATTTGTATTGTTTTATGTCATTCTTTCTTGAGGTTTCTATAGCTAACTTTTTCATATAGACGATGCCATGAATCTAGATGTTGTCTACGAAACGAAAACTTAATAAATTTTTCTAGGTTTTATCATTGTCAAAACATGACGAGCACATATCCAGAATTTTACAGAATAAATTATATATTTGTTCATCTGGTGTTTGCGATCAAATCAACATTTCCATATTGTTTTTAGCCAATTCTTTTCATGTACAAAATGCGTATCCGTAATTTTGACATATTGTGCACAGGAAAATGGAATACTTTTTGAGGAAATTTTAGATTCATAGTTTACAAGCTAAAATGAGCTGAAAACCTCTAAAATTTACCTGTTAAATGGATTTATGATCCTTGTACTTTTTTTTCTTGTTTGATTATCAAAACCCTATACATTCACAAATATGATCCAAAGACTAGAATTTTAGTCCGCTAATTCTTCGTCTTCGGTCTAATTTCATAGGTTTTTATGTTCTTAGATATTTATAATTTATTGTAGCTATGTATTTTTGTATTTTTTATTTGAGCTATTAATACCAATTTGTAGGAACCATTTGGTCAAAATCGTCTTTCATTTTTTGCTCTAATAACATATCGGTTTTATATACTTGACGAATTGGTCACTATTCGACACTAAATATAGGAGTAAAACCTATAAGGATTATGCTTCTGAATCTTGAGTTGTAGTCGACTTTTTGCGGGATTGTTTTTTGCAATGTTGGGAATCTTCTCTAATTATGCTTTCAAAATCCATAAAAATAACGTAGGGATGAGAAAATTTTCTTTTGAATAATTAGTAAATATTTGTTGTTTGACCCTGGGAAATGGCATAATAGGTTTCGTATACTTCATTGTTTATTGCAAATTTTCTAAATTGATCTGACTAAAGCACTATATTTGTAGGAAATGGACTCAAAACATCATTCTACAAAAAAAAAAAGAAATTTTTTATTTTTTACATTTAGAGTAATTGAGGAGAGAAACGAGTATTATTAAAATCGGCTTTTCAAAACTTAATGAAGATTTTGTCTCCTTGTTTAACAATATCTAAATAAGTCACATAATGTTTAACAAACTCAGTCGTCGTATTTTTAAGAAATTTGTAATGGAACAAATATGGAGTTTCTCTTCATAAATGTAGATATTTATAGACATTTTTGGGATATTTTGTTACTTGGAATTGTGACTTCGTTTTTCAACTAATCGTATATCTTTTTAAGGACAATTGGATGACTCATAAATTCCGAAAATATCTCGTCATTGACAAATTTCTCGATTATTGCTTTTGCTCTATCAACATGAGTCTCGGGTTTTTCAAATAGAACACATCGAACTAGAATAAAACAAAACAGAAATTCTATCTTTATTTTTGATATTTTACACAAGACTTTCCTATCTTTCTGATTATCTTTGGCAAATCGATATATGAAACCTGCGTTCCCCATAACATTTCTATATTTATTAAGGCTCAAAATCTGGTGTTTTTACAAGCGTTTTAATGTTCCATCCAGGAAACTCGATTTTGGATGATTAGAATTGTTTCACGATGCGTTAATTTATTAAATTGTTTTAGTGATAAAATTCGTTTACGTCAAAAAAAGAACTTCAATCGGATTTTGTAGGTAAGCAGTAAATTGGACAATATTTGTGGTTCACAGTTTAACTAAAAGTTAGTTCGGATCACATTTTTTTTTGTCTAAATGAGAGATTTGGCCCTTTTCATATTTTTTAACATTTTCTTGAAATTTTTTCGAATTAATTAAACCTTTTAATTTCAGGCCTCATAATTGAATAGATATTTGTTAATTTGACCAATGAATACTATATCCGTTTAAAAATTCGTTGTAAATATGTATTGCTTAAATAGGGGACCGTGTATAGAGGATAAAACTCCTACATCTCAAATGATTATTTTTAGGTTTCTTTCGTTAAGAGTTTTGTCTATTTGCTTCGATCGTTTGCAGACGTTAGTTTTTAATCGTTAGTTTTGATAGACAATTTTTCGGCGATTGAATGAATTTTTTCACATCTTTAAATAGATTGAGATCTTTTTTATCTTCCTTTTAAAGTTTTTTCTTATTTAATTCTCGTTAATTTTCTATAATTGTACATCTTTTTTGATCGACAATTTGATTTTCTTTAAGCCCAATTCCTCAAATAATTCAGTTTTCACTTCGTCGTAAAGTTGTTTGTTTTTTTAAATGAGATTTTTTGAAGCTATAATGTCGATTATGATCGACATTGTACATAACTACTATGGTTATTGGTTTTAGGATTTATTTCTTGACAAAACGGACATGTTACTTTTTTCTCCCTTCTTCAATTTATTATAAGAAAACACATTTGTAGTGTGTCAAGTTTCACGATTAGGTAAATATATCCATTTTCTTAAGGAAAAGTTGTCAAATTTTTAAAGGCTTAAAGTTAGGCAAATAATTTGAGATATAATTCAGGTAGATGTTCAGGGATTTTTCCCAAAAAAACTCTACTACTAGTGTGTAGGGACCTTAAAAAACCCTTGATTTATCTAACTGAACTTAATCTCAAAGTATTGCCAACATTTAAGCTTATAAGTATGTATAAACTTTTTCATTAATAAAAAGATATTTTACTTATAGTGAAACTTGACACAATTCAAATTTTTTCCCTATGTAATTGGAGCTACTAAAGGAATTAAAGGAAGGTTGGTGATTTAAAGTTCAAAGATATAAGAATTTGAATGAATTAGAAGAAAATAATAAATACAAAATTCTTGAATCTGGAGAAAATGAAAGATAAATTCGGGTTTACATATAATTGCCGAGTTGGAAGAGTTATAAAAGTACACTGTACCGAAACAGATTGTTTGACTGTTTTTGGATTGAAAAAAAGATTAAAGAATTTGATATTAAAATGATAAAATTTCACTTGGTTGTTACTGGAAAGAAGGGACTATTAAAGATAAAGACTGTGTTACTATCCAATTTTTGGGTAGAGTAGAATAGATTTGTTTCGTATTTACATAGCAGGGACCATTTCAAATCAGATTGATCTTGAGAAAGTATAAAGCAAACAGCTATAGATTCGGGTTATTTTTTATTCGCCTGAGATTACAGATTTTCGGTTTATTGTCCTTTAAACAGTATATTTTAAGCGATGATTTACTGTTGGTCCCGAAGATGGGTCTAGGAACCTTATGATTCTTATCTACTTGTAATAGTATATTATAAAAGGTGTCCATGAATTTTGTATTGTTAGTTTTTCTGGATGTCCTTTCTTGTTGCAGATATCTCATAGGTGTTTTTATATGAAACAAGTAAACATTCTAATGGTGACAACATCATTTGCTTCAGTTAATTTAAAAGTACCATTTCAAATATTCTATTATCTATTTTGGCTATAGTATGGAAAGCATACACGTATAGTACGAGTAAGCTTAAAAGTAAACAACACTGTCTTATTTTAACCTGCTCTGTAATCACTGATGAGTATCCAGATAGTTATTCCTATATCAAAAGGATGTAAGTTTTAGTAAAAATTATGCATTTGACAAAGTATAAAGTAAATTTGAGCAAATATTGAGTATGCAAGTGTTTGTTCATTAGTATAATGTGCAGATATCAAAAGACAAAAGTTACTATTTATAACTTAAAGACTGATACAGATTTTAAAGCCTGCTATAAAATCACATTCTTGGCTTTTTCGCCGGAGAGTAGTCTCTCAGACAAACTCAAACTATGGGATCAGAAATGCCTTAGACCGGAATAAACTACAAAGACGTATAGGTATACAGTATTTGACAGAAATACGTTTATGCAGACCAGGCGTACACTTCCAGATCGGAGCCATCAATGACATAATCGTTTCAAAATGGCCGTAAAACCCTAATTAAAACTATTACATAATTATAGTCGTTAATTGAAAAAACTAAAAAAAATTGACTTCAAAATGATTCTTTCCGCGCAGGTCTAGAAATAGGTTTATTTTTAATGAATAAACCGTTTATCATTGAAACACGTTTTTCCATGTAGTGATATATCAAGATAGTAATATATCTTCTTTTGGGTTACTTCCTAAAAATGTTGTATTTTATTGTTTATTTTTTTTAATTGTAATTGATCTTTAACAACAGTACAAACTCCTTTTTTGTTCCGTAAAAATTTAAAAATTGGTTTAAAATAATTTTTAGAACACTTTTAGATGCCCGCATAAATTATTTCATTAATAAATAATTAACTAAATATGTTTTTTTTTAAGATATGTTATGTCTCTTATCCTCCTCATAATTCTTATCTTTTTCTTTATTTATTATTTGTAATTCAGTGTCTTCCGTTTGAGGTCAAATAATTACAAATTGGACCTCCTCTTGTTCGATTTAAAGTAATTTGAACTCTATTGGTTACTTACCGGGGGGTACTACAAAGACTCAATACTGGGTTCCCTTCTTTTTACATTTATACATCAATGACATCCCAAAAATACTTTTATAATTCATAGGATCATTATCATAACGGGTAGTACTGGGGCTATAGTTTTCCAATGACTTCAGTTATTATTATGTGGCCACAAAGATCCGAAAGTTTTTGAAAGTAATTAATCATAACTTTTCTATGACTGAGGCAATAACAATTTTACGAAAAATATGGCAGTCTTAAATCAATTTAAATTTCTTTCGGATATAAAGCTCAATTCCTCAGTCAAGTTGAGGTTAATTATTATATATAACGAACCTTGGAATGGAAAAAACCTTATAGCGGCTTTTTGTGCAAAACAACTTCTATAATACTCTCTCCGCGGTGGGCTGCTATCATTTTGCCCTCGCAAGGAAACCCTCAGGTAGCTTACGTTGGTATTTTAAGTCAAGACTGAAAGTATTGGTCTGCCTTTTCGGAGTGTTTTTGATCTTCAAACTTCTTTAATAGAGTTTTTTTCTCTGCAAAGAAAGGGCCTTGCGGGTGGTGTGAGGGACTCATGAGGAAATTTTTGTGTTACACAACAAAACATAACTCCTAATTTTGTCCTAAGATATTCTAACTTTTCGGTATCTTGAAAATATAAACAACTTTAATGTTATATAACGATTACAATTAGGACTTTACGTGGTTTCGAGAAAGGTTTTTTACAAGCTTGTATTAATTTTCTTGACATTATTCTGAATGTGAGCTTAAAGTCCACACTTGCTTTAATTTAATAATTTTGGTTAATTAGATGCTTAGTTGTTTTTTAATATTTTACTTGTGTAATTGTCTTAACAAAAACTTTCTGTAATGTTCAGGTGGTTGTAAAAATAACTAGAGAATTTTGTGAGTTATTTATTAAAAATTGTATCTTTAGTTTATTGAAATAAATAAACGTTATTTGTTAAGTTTATATTTCAATTTTTTTTGTCAAACGGTTTTAATATTTTCCCCTTTTTTTTCAAACGACAAACACATTCATTCTCTTGTAAAGAGCTCCATTTAAGTCCGTTACAAACCCAAGATTGAACAACATTTTATGATATTTATGTTCCCGGTGTCTGATATGGATAGAAGGATTCATGTGGCTTAAAGCTTTCTAACTGACATTGTTCAAGACTTGTTTATGACGATCATCTAAACTATAGGGGTGAAATATGGCTGCAGCCCTAAAAAGGAATATAATTGGGTTTTTGCTTTACCTCGCTGTCCTAAACAATGGACATTTGATTACCAATGCTGTATTATGGAACTCTACAGACTACAAGGGGGAAACGCCTTATACCGGGAAGTAGATGTTTTTTTCCACCGAAAGACGACTTTCCAGGCCTATGTACTTTTATTATATATTTTTTATAGATCAGGGCAACACTGAAAATGGCTACTGCCTACTTTTTATTTTAGTTAAAATCAAATACTGACAATTTTTACTCTGAAAAAATTCATCCAAATGGCTCTGGTTCTCGCCGCGTTGGCCAGTTTCACAAAAAACCCGCTTGCGACAGTGCTTACACAATTACAGTCTTTGAATATATAATAGTGCAGTTCCAAGCAAAATATAATCCTTCTGGAATCATATCCAAAAAATATAGTTATAACAGAATCCCTGGGGCCAGCTTAATTCTTTTTTTTTAATATGTTCCACTTCACAAGCGATAAACTGTTGATCTGTTGGATAAATTTTCCACAAAAAATTGGTAATATTTGTGTTGTTTTCTAAAAATGTTTTAACCTTTAAAGTTATGTGTACTTAAATCACTTTTAATTTTTTAACTGTTGAGTAGATGTTTATATTTCTTACAGGGATTTTTTAATACATCAAGATTCCAAGGGTAAGCCTATCACATCAGCACTAAATTATTATGCAGTAGATCAATTCGAATTGGGTGGGGTCGGGTATGGGGGGGAACAATCTTTAGGGGGGTTGGAGTGGGGTGGTTGGTGGGTGGAGGGGCACCTGGGGGGTTGTTGGGTTGGGGGGGGGGGGGGGGGGGGACAATATTAGCCCTTTAAAGGGGGAGATTATTTGCAAAAGTTGCCAGGGGTCAGTGAGTGAAGGGGTTATGCAACATGAGTAGAATTATAAAAAAAAAGGGGCAGTATAATTAAATCATGTACATCTAATAGGAGATATGTTGAAGCGGAGGGGGGGTGCTAATGAGAAGGTATGGGGGTGGTGGGTTGTGAGGAATGCATAATTCCATAGTTGTGGTTGTGGGGACGATGAAGACGCCAACCCTTTAGCTAAGCATTGATTAAAAATTTAAAGTCGTCTCATCATTTGATTCCACGAAACGCACGCCCTTGCACAACGGCCCCCATACGGTTATTCCACACTAGAAGTAATCAGTCCGGAAGAGTCGGAATTCACCCTCGGCAACAATGTCGGCCAAAGAACGCGCCAAAAATTGATGTTTTTTCGATTCGGAACCATTACTCCCTAATTCTGCCCGAGAGCTATTTTCCCCCCTTGTTGCAACTGACCCTGGAGGCAGCAAAAACTGCGGGTAATTGAAAATTGCAAAGAGAGTGAGCGAGCGCGAGGCGAAACGGAAAATCTATCGAGTCGGCTCATTAGTGACTCAGCCGAGATGGAGACACGAGCTCCAAGGCCTTGGCCAGTCTGCCTGCACTTCGATTACTGGGTGCTACTTTCCCTTGACTTACTGCAGTGATCTGTCCTCTGCTTGTCTACAGAATATCTACCAGCATGGTTTTTGATTCCTTGGGAGCCTTTGGCCCAAAACCGCGTTGACCGGGCCAGTCTGCGTGCACTATCGATTACTGGCTGCTACTTTCATGAACTAACTGCAGTTGATTTCATGTCTCTGCCTCGATATTGTCCTAAACGATTCTACCAGCATGGTACTGTCTCGCTCGAGAGCCTTGGCCCCAAAACCCCCGGCCGGGCCCGTCT